>NC_083110.1:42210427-42517746 GCF_949774975.1 Lagenorhynchus albirostris | reverse complement strand
GGAAGAAAAAGTAGTCAAGGATTCCCTCAAGGGGGTTTTTGACCCATGCATTAGGTAGGAGATAGTAGGTAACAACTGAAGTGGAAAGACTTGAGAAAAACAGCTTTAAAGAAAAAAGTCACTAGAAGCTCACTTTTGGTCAGATTTTGCTTGAGATACCCAAGCGGGGATGTCTTATAGGCAACTGGATGTAGACTTCAAGTAATAGGTCTGTGCAGAAAAAATAAATTACTATGATAAATACTGCATAGATTGGGTTTCAAATTATGTGACTGAAAGAGATTATCAAGAAAATGCATATACAGTAAAGAAAAACTGTCCAAGAACTACACTCTGGAGCTTTCTGAGCAGAGAGGATAAGATGGTGAAGTTCCACTTAGGAAGTAATGAGGGCATGGTAGTGTCACATGGGTGACATCAGGCATGACATTAGAGAAGTATTCTATTGACCTTCTTTTTTCTATCTTTTAAGGATTTTGCATAAATACTTTCTGGATCACCATTTACCTCAAGAAAATAATCTGGGAATAGAGTTTATTAAGAATTCATCTAATATATCTGTCCAGTGTCTTATTCAGCTAATTTGTAATATTTCATTATCTTTTTACCCAAATGACTCATCTCCAGCCATCATTCACTGACTCATTAATATCTATTGAAATTTCACATACCAGTTCTCATTCTTCCTTTCTATTCTCCCTGAAAAGTTATTGACAAGTCACCTCTCTCAGTCTATTGTATCTTTCATCCCCACTATACTTATCATTACTAAAGCATCCTTTCTAATTAACCCCAATTATTTTATAATCAGGACTTGCTGATTTGCCCTTATCTTCATGACTAGTAATCCATTCAAAGTAACTACACTTCCTTTCATCATCCTTCTTTTATCACTGTCCTTTCTCCTTTTCATTCTCAAGAAATGAGAAAGCAGTCATGATTTCCGGTGACACTTCCTCCCTTCTCAGCTCCCTTCTATTTCTTCCCTTCTATTAGCAGATTCCTGCACACTCTCTTCTCATATCATGTCTGTTGATCTTCACACCTGTACTTGGCAGTCACTTGTGTAAACAGCCGAAGAAACTGTTCACCTGCAGGTTATGTGTTGCACCATGCTGCTTTTATTCTATTCCAATCTCTATCCTCTCTCAAAACAGAAAATGTTCCCAATAGTAGCTGCATTTGCTACAGCTCTTTCAGGCTGTAACTTCCATTAGCTCACAGTGGTGTATAAGTTTTGACTTTTATACACGAATTGCCTAAATGTTATTTTAATTTATTTCTGAAATATTTGAACCATTTTGAAAGGTAAATAAGAAATCTTATGAAACAGACTGAAAATGCATATCCTAAATTTCTTTGTCATAGACAGATTTGAATGTTTGCTTTTAGATAATGCTTTGATTCCATCTAATTACTTAATATTTCCAACATAGACTAGAGAGACTATCAACATAAATATTTCCTGAATATTTTTCCAGGAAGCAGAGCATATTATATTCTAGAATACAGAGATTAACATTTGTGATAATAGCTTTAATAATATACCAAACAAGCTTAATATACGACTTCTTTCACATAAAGAGATTTTTCTTTTTTGCATCTGCTTAGCTAAATATTGAATTATGAATGGAAATTTCAAAGCAGTATTTTCCAGGTTGTGTTTTTGAGACAGTAGCTTTGCAAAATACCCTTGCAGCAAATGTGGGCAGATAACGTGGTCAAATAAGCTTGGGAAACACATTTTCTTTTTGGAAAATCACATTGTCCATTGCACATCAGCAACATAAGGACTCTGAAGGGTTCTGCTTAAAGAAACCTAGTTAACATGGTTTACTCCATGTTCCAAGCCTATGTGACTACAGAATGTAATTTTTAAAAAATATCATTACTTATCAGCATCCTCTAGAACCTTCTCCACCACTTACTAGTTAAAGTAAGGTAGCAAATAGCTACCCAAACTGTGCTTTACTCATATGCATTTTGTGAATTTTGAAGTATGATAGCACAATGCCTGGCCCATACTATGTATTCAATATAGTTTAGTTATTATTACCATTAACAAATTCTCTATAAAACTAAGAAATTATAAAACTATAAATCTATAAAACTATAAAACTATAAATCTATAAAACTAAGAAATTACCTAAATGATAAAAAGCCTCAGTTCTGATTTTAATTCTTATCTATTAAAAATATATTCACTTATTATATACTTTATTTATAAGGATAACAGCATATAGCCTATTAACTGGCCAATTAATTTTTAACAAATAAACAGTATAAATGTAAATTACATCATATTCATTATTACACTTGAGAATTTAGCTTTGAATTCAGACATTTAGATTTAACTGTTTTTCACTAAAAAGTGGCAAGCGTGAGTATACAAAAGTCACAACATTTTAAATGCCAATTTCTTTAGTAAATGTTTTAATAAATCATAATAATATAATTTTACAATTAAAATCCTTGCCTACATGCATCAGGATGATCCATCCATGCCCTCAAGAAACTTATAAATGTGTTGTGGGGTCCAACATATAGCTCGATTATTGTTGAACTTCAGATGTGTAAGTATGATCTCCCACAGGAGAAAGTACATGAAAAAGGATATTACAGTAAGTCTAGATTATTTAGGTGAATAAGAAGAGAAAGACATTTCAGATATAGGAAACATAATGTGCAAAGCTACTGAGGCACGAAACTGAACAGAAAGTCTGTTCGGGGAACCAAGTTTAATTTCATATTACTGACATAGGGAATGTCCTCGTACCTGCCTCATTTTCAGTGCCTAAGTTGACATTTGTGGGCAGCCACCAGATGATGAAGTTACGTGGGTCTTGTTAAAGATCTCGCTTCCTTGTCGGTGTGTGAGGACCATTAAAGGATTTGAGTGGGGTTCAGGCATGCGAATGAAGTTGTCTTTAAGATCTAGCAATCTACCTTTTGTGCCATGGTCAAGAGACAGGAAGACAAGTTAGAAGCTAATACTGCAATAGTTTACATTAAGGCTGTGTATGTAGGTTCAGAGGAGACAGAATGAATTATAAGTACATAAATGAGATAAAATATGTAGGATTTAATTGTTGCTTGGATATAAGAGGTTACAACAATGTAAGATTCTTAAACAAGATTCCAGGCTTCCAGCTTACCTTTTTTTTTTTAAGAAGATGTTGGGGGTAGTTTATTAATTAATTAATTTATTTTTGCTGTGTTGGGTCTTCATTTCTGTGCAAGGGCTTTCTCTAGTTGTGGCAAGCGGGGGCCACTCTTTATCGCGGTGCGCAGGCCTCTCATTGTCGCGGCCTCTCTTGTTGCGGAGCACAAGCTCCAGATGCGCAGGCTCAGTAGTTGTGGCTCATGGGCCTAGTTGCTCTGCAGCATGTGGGATCCTCCCAGACCAGGGCTCGAACCCGTGTCCCCTGCATTAGCAGGCAGATTCTCAACCACTGCGCCACCAGGGAAGCCCCAGCTTACTCACTTTGATGGTAGTTTTAACTTAGATGGTAGTTTTGTTTACTGGAAGTGACGTGAGAATTGGGCTAAAATGGAAGGGACATAACTAAATTCAGCGGTGGATCCTTGGCAAATTGTTCTGTGCATGGGTGCTGGAGCTTGAATGGAAATTGTTGCTGGAAAATCAGGAGTGTATATTGAAATCTGTATCAATGAAAGTGAATAAAATTACCCACAGAGGTGGAAATAAAAATAAAAGGGAAGAGGGTCAAGGATAGAAACTTATAGAAAAACAGCCTTTAAGGCTCAGATAATTTGAAAAGGGATCAAGAGAAAAACCAGAAAAGGATAATGGAACAGAATCAATATAGAAATGATTTTGCACATATTATCTCATTTGTATTTAACAACAAACAATGGTAACAAATAAGGCAGGTGAGACTGCCCTTATTTTTGAGAAAAATCAGCCTCAGAGGGGTTAAATTATTTAAAGTTATCTGTTGAAGGCAACATAGGTAAGGACTTAAACACAATATAACTCTTTTTCACAGTGCCAGCAATATAATTTCTTCCTATTTCTTTTATAAACAATCTCTCCTCTATTCTATGCCACAATATTAAAATATGATAATGTTATATTGCTAGATAAATTTACTTTTGATAAAGTCAGTTAATCTTTTCAGGAAAATTTCATTTGCTGCTCATGGCATAATTAAATCATACTGAAAGCCAGCATATTCATCTGTGGTGCCCAGTGGTAGATTGCTGTTTAAACACCGGAAGTATATCTGAGTGTTTGGGGATGCCACATATCACTTCAAGGCTCCCAAAGTGCCATCCATCATCATGCTCTATAAAATGAAAAGTGAACCATTTTACTGGAAGAAAAACTATATAACACCACTTCAAAGCCCTAAGCCAGAGTTGAGCTATGGCAATTCCTACACACTCTTGTCAGTTCTGCACTCTATAAATCAGACTTATTTCAGAAAACAGCAAGCTATAATTTACAATATCTTTAAAACTTGTAGGTGGAAAATCAAATTTTTTTCTAATTCTTATTTTATTTGCAATAGTGAATTGTGTATTACCCTCCTGTTTTCTTGTTTCATGATGCTCTTTTTTATGTTGAAGATACTGATATTTCCTATTATAGCTTAGTTTGCCTTTATAAGGTATTTTATTTTCTTACAATTTTCTTATATAGCCTGGTGGAAAAACATCCAAAATTTAGAGTAGATGTTTGGCTTTTTTTTTTTCAAATTATACATAAATACACATCAAAATAATTGTATTTTTGTTACATTGTCTTTTGCTGTATTAACAAAAATAGCTTATAATGCTGTTTGTTCTGTCTATTGTGGATGATATTAATGGGCATTAGAGGGCTTACCGTGATTAACTCATGAATAAATGCTCATAAGTAAGCAGGTACTATGAAATAAGACCTAAGACTATTTCAAAAAGAAGTCTTACGGAAAAGAACTGTGAGGCCAGATTAACAAACCTTGGCTAAAATAACAACCTGCTCTGGTTTCACACTTAATGCTACACTACAGCTCATTTATCATTTCTAACCCACACAAGTGAAACATAAATACTTATGTGAAAAAGGTAAATAATAGCCCCAATCAAAGAGCTTAACAGTTGTGGACATGAAAAAGTATCAAAGACAAATGAGCAGACGTGTTGGCTTCAAACAGAGAAATGTTATACTTCTATGCATAAAGTTACAATGAAGAATAAACTCATTTTACCACTAAGTTGTGTCTGAATCATTCTCTTATAGCAAGGAGGTCTGCTGAGGTCAGGAATACAGGAGATAGGAATCTAGCCCTGTTGTTGTTTTTGTTGTTCTTCCTAGGACAAACTTTTCTTTCCCCCTGTCTAACAGACTCCAATTTTTTTGGTTTTTTGTTTGTTTGTTTTGTTTTTTGTGGTACGTGGGCCTCTCACTGTTGTGGCCTCTCCCGTTGTGGAGCACAGGTTCTGGACGCGCAGGCTCAGCAGCCATGGCTCACGAGCCCAGCCGCTCTGCGGCATGTGGGATTTTCCCAGACCGGGGCACGAACCCATGTCCCCTGCATCAGCAGGCGGACTCTCAACCACTGCGCCACCAAGGAAGCCCCAGACTCCAGTTTTAATGTGAGGTTTATGTGGATCCAGAAAAGATCCCACCCCTTACTCTAAAGTTAAAACGGGTCGATAGATTTTAACCACATACATCCCACTCAATGATTCAACGTTGGGCATGTGATCAAGATGAAAGGATTGAATCCCAGGACCTTTACAGTGAATGCAAAAAGAAGAAAAAAGGAACATATACTTTGGAATCATGTGGTATGCATTAAACCAAGCCCAGTTATCCCCAAGTTTGGACTTTTGAATTCTGGAGTCAGTAAATTCATATTAAAATACAAGTCAATACAAGTAGTACAGTTTTAAGTCAGTACAAGTAGTACATTATCTTTCTTGCAAACAAGAGCATCTTAACTGACGTAGGTCTACCCTGGCTAATTATGGTTCCTCTGAGCTAAAGATACAGGTGATAGAGAACAAACTGAAGGAGAAGTTGGTAAATTAGAGAGATACACTGAACAGGCAATTAGAATCTAAGAGGAGGATGAAGAGAGTATAGTGGAAATTTTTTAGGTTAGCTGAAAGAACTTTACGTAAGAAAATGCAAAGCTATGTAATATGCTTACTTAGAAGGCCAAGGACTAAGAAACTGTTAGTTTGTACTTCAAACAGTGATAATTATTAACCTTAGCCAGTTCAGTTATTGCCATTCGTCTCCTGAAACATATAAATTAATAAAAAGTACTTATTGATGGCTTATGCAATCAAATCATATACATATTAACACATAAACAACATATATTGCATTATATGTTATTCTCTTTTTTAGGACAAAATTAGTGGCTTAGTCCCACATATGTACTTCAACAATAGGATGTAGTACATTTCTAGTTCATGTAAATCCATTGTCCTTGGATGTTAAAGATATGGTTGCACAGTTATCAATAATAGCTTCATTGAAAATTATCATACACCAAATACACTTAACCTGTATCTGATTATTTCATTGGCAAATTTGTATATATAGTCATCCCTCAGTATCCACAGGGGATTGGTTCCAGGACCCCCAAGGATACTCACAACAGTCAGCTCTCCATGTCCGCAGGTTTTACATCTGTGGATAGGGAGGGCCAATCAAACATGAAATTGAATGGAGAAAGTCTTTAACTGTAAATCCTTTGCATAAATCCATCCAAATCTTTGCCAACACTAGCAAAAACTGTTTAGTAGATGTTTTAAAAATTTGGAAATCAAAATTCTCATGTTTCTTTTTATTTTCATTTTATTCTCAGTAGTTAAAAAAAGAATTTTCACTTATAAGCTTATATGTTCCAATATCACATAATTGAACTACAAGGCTAAGTCAAATGAAGTTTCTGGAGTCAAAATTGAAATTTTTAATAATGTAATAACACCAGGGCACTCATTTCAAATGATATAAAAATTTCAGTGGGACAATTTTGAAAATGTTAATTGCACAATAAATATTTTGGTCAATATGCTATGTAATAGGCCTAGTTATCCTATTCACTTGCCTCTGTTATTGTCCCATGTTGTCCTTTCCAATACGATAGAAACATGGCTATTCAAATTTAATTAAAGAAAATTAATGCAACTTCTTAGTTTCACTAGCCACATTTTAGATGCTTAATAGACTCATTTTTTTTCTAGTGGCTATTGTATTAGACAGGACAAGTATAGAATATTTCCACAATTACAGAAAGATATATTGAGAGTGCTGTTCCAGTTATTTGTGCTTCAAAAGCACTTAGCTCTCTATTCTTTTCATTTCCCATTCATTCTTTCATTCATTCAAGAAAAACAATTGAGACCCTAATCTTTCTGGAACATAGGGTTTGGTAATGCACCAAACAAACTTCTGCATTCATATAGTTTAAATCTAATGGATGAGAAAATAAACACACAATGTTTTATAGTGATAAGTGCTTTGAAGAAACTAAAACAGGTGATAATAAGTGACTCAGAAAGGTATATTAGATAAGCTGGGAAGTGAAGTATGAGATGATTATCTTGAGTGGAAATCTGAATGAAGGGATGGGAAAAACTAAGAATATTTAGACAGAATATTTCATGTGGAGAGAGCAATAACCACAAAGATGCTGAGGCAGTTTATTCCTTAATGTGGGTCAAGGAATAGCAATAAGTCCGTAGAGTAAGTGATATCATTTACTTTTTAACAGTATCACTCTGACTGCTGTGAGGAGAATAGAACATGGTGAGTATAGGCAGCAATGGACAGGGAAGCTCGAGAGTCGACCGGGCAGGAGTCTAGGAGGGAGATGGTAGTGACCTGGATCAATACAGTAGCAATGGAAGGCAACAGAAATACTGGATTTGTTACGATTGATGCACTTTTTCTGTATTGATTGTATCTCCTATGTGTCTACTCTAGTTTTGAACCACCAAGACAGTATCTGGAGACATATGCTAGATTATTATTTCTGTTGAGCTATAAAGCCCCAGTATTCCCAAACCTGACTAACAGCCAGTACTAGTAGACCTTGCCAACTCTCTAAGGCAGTGGGTTATTTAAAAACAACTTCAAAACCTATGTTCACAGCTTACAGTCATTAACAGTTTCAAGAAAAGTATTCCATGACAGTATCCTTCTAGCCACATTGATATAAGTCTCTTCGCACCCTTTATCTTAATGAACATTTTTCTTTTGCTAATTACAAATGCCTCCTAGTACTCTTATGTTTCAGATAATGGTTACCTCAGATGCACCAATACATATTATACATTCTACTCTTCAGTTTTCTTCTAATTTCCTCTTTTCATAATGCATCACATATTGTTTTGTAACAATGAGTTCAATGAGAAATCAAACGATAAAAAAGATACAGTGAAATGTTTCATTAACAGAAAATTTGAGTAAATATGCAGATTTAAATTAAATGCTCAAAGGATCTTAATTCTTTGTTAGTAATACTGGAAGATGACCTAACTCAATTAGCTGGATTTCATCAACTGGCTGTTTACCAATTATTTAAAAATAAATCATAAAATTCATGATTTCATCTGTTTTTAAGTTGTGTGCACTGTATGGTATTTATTTTTTCTTACTTTTCTATCATGTATCAGACAAACTTAAGCCTACCAAGATAGTGGCTTTTCTTGCTGAATTTCCTCTTAATGGTCTTTCCGTACTCCTCCAAACTCTTCCTTCATTTTTAGCTCCTATTTTTAATTTATATTCGTCTTCCCTTATGTGTGACTCCTATATGCATCCTTTTCAATGACAAATTTTATTTGAGATTGGTTCCAGAGGAAAAAGAAAAGAAAATGTGGCCTATTACTTAATTCTCAACAGTATTCAGTACGAAACTGATGCCTTTTATCTATGGATTCTATTCCTACTAACCTTGTAAGCGGGACGTAAACTATATTTTATACAATGCCCATTACACCGTTGTTGCTCAAGTAATCTGGAACATAAGACAACAATAAATAAGCCTTCTCCAGGGTTTCAACATTAATCCTCTTTCTTCTTCATTCTGTTACAATGTTTTCTGTAAAATCTCCCTTTGTCTCAAATTCAAACCCAGCCACTTCAAGTCTTCATACTGTCACCACTTACTTTCTCCATTTAACACCAGCTGTTTATCTTTATGTCTGAGAAACTTTTATATCCTCTTGCTTTCTGTAGGTTCTTTTCACAGTGACCATCCTATCTGGCATACACTGCTCCCAAATCTGTGCTACTTACGTTTGTCTTTTAAGGAATAAACGTTCTCACTTTCAAAGAACATTGAGTTGCTCTCCTGAATAGTTTAAATTTCCCCTATGAAGTCTCCACCATTCAAATAGATTTACATGTTCCTGAATGCTGAATCTCATTGCTCTCTCTTCAAAATGGTCCATTATTTTATAAATATTGTCCTAATTACAAGTAAAATAATAGTTATAAATTTTGGAGAGGCCCCTACCTTTGCCAGACACGTTAATAAGTATTTTACATATATTAATTCTGCTCATTTACTCAAAAAATCTTTGGTTCCTCTCTTTACTGTTAGGAGGAAAGAGATGCTGAAAAATTTAATTGAAGTTTAGAGAGCTACAAAGTAGCTGAACTAGGATTTGAACCTAACTAGTAGATGCTACTGGGAAAAGGAGGTTTGCACTATTCAGTAATAAAGATCTTGGCTCTAAACCAGACTTTTGAGCCTACAGAACAATAAAACCAAAATTGATATTTTACATTACAGGCAGGTGTGAAAGAGTAGGTCGGTATATCAGGTATCTGCCTCTTTGGCAACTTTAGATCTTCTGGGCCTCACCTGTCTCTTGTTCCAGTTGTTATGACACCCAGTCCTGCATAGGCACTAATCATGTTCATGTGCCACCTGAGTCTTGTTTCATAACCTTGTCCCTCTCCACATACATGGCACTTCCTACAACAAGGGCTTCTCCACTGATCACAAACCATCAAACACTACAAAACCCTCCTTGGTGCCCAGATACGAAGAAAAGAAAGTTACTGCCCTGTGGGTTGAATGTTTGTCCAAAGGGATATGAAATCAGTGGTTAAAATCGTCCCCTTTTCCCTTATAAGAAGAATATTCTAAGATGGTTATTTGACTTGTTTTCCTGTAGGACTATTCTGAAAAACTGAGGTATTGCTTGTATTCTACATTTGCCAGCTCAGTAATACCTCCTTAAACTTGATGTCTATATTCCCCTAACACCCCTTTCTCCCTCACTCCAGCTGCCTGGGTGCATACTTCCCAGTATAACTTTTGAGCTAGGCTCTGCTTCCTGAGGCCATCAAGAAACAGTTGAAGCCACATAGTGATTGATAGTTTATCACAGAGTAGAGTAAAACAGTGGGAAACACAATGGTAGTTATATTTTGCAGCAAGCTAGAGGTTACATCCAGGGCTTGGCCTCACTATTTTTATTTACATAGTAATCATTTTCCAGTAAGTTTGGATAATTGTAACCAGGCTTCCACCTCTGATTCCTAAAAATAACCATTTCATAAACACTGAATGAGGACCAAGAGTCAAAGGTCCAGTCTGTGTCACACACAGAGCTCAGTGGAATGGAAAATAGAATATGGGTCACAGTCTCTGAATCAAGGCAGTTCAGAGTGGGATAGAGAAATGGACACGTCTGTGAATAAACACTGCGGCATGATACATGCAAATGTACTGGTCGCTGATGACCTCATGATTTCTCAGATCAGTATTTTCCCTATATTCATCTTTTACAATTCTACCAGTTGGACTTCAATGGGATAATTTTTTTATTTACATAAACCATAGAACAGTTCTTGGAAATATATATTAATGATATAAATGTCTGAGTTATATCCCTGACTCACTGATTTACAATTGTCAGGGAAATTGGGACCATTCAAAGCACTGGTTCCAAATCCTTGTTGTGCTTCAGAACCACCTAGGGAATTTCTGTTGCTGTTGATGTCATTTTAGTATTTAAATTAACATGAAATAAAACTTTTTTGTGAAATACGCAATTCTATAAATTTTAATATATATATAGATTTGTGAATTCAACATCAAAATTAAGATACAGAACAATTTCATCACCCCAAACATTCTTTCATGCTTACCCTTTGTAATCACAACTTCCTCCTATCCTTAAACTCTGGCAGTCACTGGTCTCTTCTCTGTCACAATAGATGTAACATTTTGACAATATAACATAAATAGAATCATACAGTAGTTAACTTTTTGAGACTGCCTTATTTCACTTAGCATACTGCCTTTGAGATTTATCCAATATGTTGTGTTTATCAACAGTTCATTTTGCTTTTGAATAGTATTCTACTATATGGATGCACTGCACACTGTTTATCCATTCAACTGCTACAGGACATTTGGGTTGTGTTTAGTTTTTGATGATTCTGACTAGAGCTGTTCGAAACGTTCGCATATAGGTTTTTGTGTGAATGTGTGTTCATTACTCTAGGTAAGGCCAATACTTGGGATTGACTTACTGGATCATACGGAAAGTGTGTGTTTAATTTTATAAGAAAATGACCGTGTTTTCCAGAGTCCCAACAGCAATATACAGTGCACCTGTTGCTATACATCCTCAACAGCATTAGATATTGTTAGATTTTTTAAAAAAAGGCATTTTTCTAAGTATGTATAGTGGTATCACAACATGGTTTTAATGAATTCTCTAATGGCTAATGATACAGAACAGCTTTTCATGGGATTGTTTATCATGCTTATATTCTCTTCGATTCAGAGTCTGAAGTTTTTTGCCTATTCGTTAAAAATTGGATTTTTACTTCATTATTGTTTGTTTCCTACTACTGAATGCTGGGAGTTCTTTATACATTCTGTTCTTTGTTAGATATGTGATTTGTAAATATTTTGCCCCAGCTTGTACTTACTTTTTAATTTCCCTTAACAGTGTCATCTACAGAGTAAATTTTTGGCTTTTTTTAAAAAATTTTATGACCAGAAGGCATTTAAGTTATTCAGATTCTAACCTCTATTCTCATTTCCCACTTTGACTTATTAAATCACAATTTCTAGATGTGATGCCCAGGAATCTTTATTTTAAAAAATAGAACTCTTCATGTAATTCTCAACCTGTTTTAACATGCTCTGTTCTACAGTAAGGTCAGGAAACAGTGAGCCAAGGGATTTTTGTAATAGCCCCTATCTAATCAACCACAACTGATATAGCAATAAACTCTCTGCTGATAACTGAAATAGTTACCATCACTCTTCATCTGTCTTAAACCAATTACGTGTTAGATATATTGTTTCAACTATACTGTTAATAGTGACACAACAAATTCAGTGTTCAACCTTCTGAATTTATTACCACCTTCCAAACTCTGCTCCTTCTGCATCCCTTATTTTTGTTAATTTCTTACAATTCATATTAAGAGGAAAAGGAAGAAAAAAACAAGAGGTTTGAGGGGTAGAGAGAGGGAGAGAGAGAAAGAGGGAGAGAGGGAAAGGGAAAGGATTGAGAGAGGGAAGGAAGAAAAGGAAAAATGGGGAAAGAGGAATAAAAAAGGAAAATGTCATTTATGATCCTCTTTGATCCTTTCATATGTTTGTACTTCATACAGTTGTTATATCATGGCACTGAGAGGGTGAAATCTGGAGTACAATAGACACGAAAAACATGGCCTGGTCAGTTTTTTTGCTAATTTAACCAGCCTGAATCAGAAGGATAATAAAGTACTAAGTGTTCTGTTTATAATAGAAGGATAAACTAAGCAAAGGGAACATAAATTTCACTTATTCATGTATTCTGTCATTAAAAAAAATCAGTTCTGTGAAATTTCCTTTTATAATAATAGCTAATATCATTCATATGTTATTTGATTTAGCTTTTACAATCACCCTTTAACGTACTTGGTGTTACTATATTCAGTTTTAAGACAGGTAAACTGAGATACAGACAAGTAACTTCCCAAGATCACCTCATTAGTACTAGAACACTGAGAATTGAAGCCAGTGCTCTCTTTACATCCAAGGCCGTGTATTTAACCATTCACATTTTTTTTTTACCTTTGTTATATATTTGTTTTGTATTTAGGGTAAACATATACTTCTGTTCTTAATACCCTGAAACTTTAAGGAAGCCTCCACAGGTAATTTAAAATAAGGAAACAGTGTTCTCTAACAATAACATGTAAAAATTTAGAAAAAAAGATGTGAAGAAAAAAACAAACACTTGAACATTTTACATGTCAACAGGAATGGACAGTAAATAGACTAAACTTAGGGACACATCGAAATTTAAAATTATGTTGATCAGAAACGTAACTGGATGATCATGGAATAACAGAAAAAAAGAGTGTCTTATATAACTTTCCTCTCACCACATGGAATGACTAATAAACACTAAAGAAAATAGGAAAAATTCAGAGGAAAACCTCTAACTGTAAACTAAAGAATACATATATATGGCTATTTTCAAAGTAGATTTCTCAATTCTGAAGAAAATTATTTTATTTGCAAGATACTTAATCTGTAGCGTGATTGAAAAAAAAAAAAAACATTGCTATGTTTGGCATTGTGCCAGACAGTAAGCTCACTAAATGCCTACGTTATTATTTAATGGTATCAAATGAAAATTATTTTAATTTATATGAGTATTTTCTTATATAAGATTCTAAGAAAAGGTGTCTAAATACCTTGAAAGATGTCTTAAAATGTGAATTTTCACATGCAAATAAAAAGGAACTTTATATTGACAATTCAGACAAAAAATGTGTTTTGCTTCCCAAATCCTTGAATTTCTCCATTACTGAGTTAAATAGGATTAATTCAACAGATAAAGAGGAAATGAGTAATTTAATAGTTTTTATGTTTATTTTTTGGTGGGGGAGATGAGCTGAGATTTGTAAAAAGGCATTAGAATCAACAGGTGAAGAAATAATTATATTGGATGCACTTGTCTATTAAGATGTAAATCACTAAATCAATAAATATTCTAAAATATCTACTAAAGTCTTGTTTTAGAAATGACAGAAAATATTTGCAGATAATGAAGTAACGAAGGATTAGTCTAGGTAGGTACAAAGAAATAAGACAAGAATGAGGCCGACACTTAATTTTCTGTGTCATAGAGTAAAAGCATGAACAAATAATGAAATTGCCTCATCTGAGAGCCACTTAAATTCTTGATCCAAAAAAGATAGCAGTACAATTAGGCGCTCAAATGTGTAAGAACAAAGCACGCCTAGGAAACGTAACCAGAAAGTGGTGTAAACAAATCAAAAGTATAATACTTTAAAAACTAAAACTATTTTGGAAAAGTTCAAAATTGTATGAATAAATCTGTTTTCTTAATTTTCTCTAGGAAATGTAAAAATATAACAAATATATTTAGCAATATTTTTTACATTAGTGCATTCAAAAATCAAATTCTAGAGTAAAACCCAGATTTGCCAAACATTTATAACATAATTAAATTACTATTTTTCCTTTGTTTTTAGTATACAACAAAGAATGCATCATTATTAAGTCTCCAAGTTAGAAACTTCCAATAGAATGCAGTTAAAAGTGGACTCTGAGGGTCAGTTTTGACCCTCCCATCTGTTAGTATGCAAACTGGTTACTTAATTTCTCATTTTACTCAAGTTTAAAAAAAAAATGCTGAGGGGTAACAGTACCTACCTTTTCAGGGGAATGATTTAATGAGATAATATCTATAAATCCTTTATAATTGTCTGGCACATAGTTCTAATAAATAGTAGTATTATTCATTGATTCTCTTTACACACTTATGTCAGATGGAGCAATCATGCATTGATATATAGCTCATGGTGGGCTGTAAGGATTGTGAACAAACATACTTTGATGGTATTTGTCTGAGTTTCATCAACCCTAAGTAAAAAAGTACTTCAACTCACCAAAATTCCAGCTTCTATGTCTCTCTGCCCCACACATCCCAGTGTTTACCCGAAGATAAATATAATGAATATTATGATAACCATTTAGAAGCCAATAATTATTGTTTATAAAGCCCACAGAGACAGGAAGCATTTGGTGCCAGGAAAATTGCCCTTGTTGGGTGGATTTCCATTTCGGGAGACTGAGAAGAACATTAGCGCTTAACAGACAAAACAAGAATAAGTAATATTTTCACTCTTTCAAGTGGAGGTGAAGGCTTCTCAAATACAGTATTGGCTTTGTTAATAATCGTTGTTATTGGTCCTGCAGATTGAATGAAGCAAGCAAGGAATATATCTGAAGTCCTAATTTTTTTTTCACTCCTGAAAGGGCACTTTGAAGATATTGTGAAAGTGCAATTAAGACAAAAAATTTTGCATGTCAGGCAGTATGCTGATTTGCCATTAGCAGGCTTAGGAAAAATGTTGGGTATGCAAGGATAACCAGACAAAAAAGATATAAAAGTTAATTCAGCCGAGAATATAAATGACCTTCAGACATTCTTCTCCTGCAAATAATCTGCCAGTCCACTTCATTTTATTCCTCCTCTGGATGGTGCTTCTCATTCTTCCTTGGTATCAGATGGTACATTATGCAAAAGACTTAATTATACGTAATTCTGTCCTACTACACTGAATTTTGAGAGCATATGTAACATCTCCCTCTGAAAGTAGTTTTGATAATAATACTAACAGCTACCACCTAAATCAAAAGAAACCTATTCACCATATTTAACCATTATCTTGGCTAATTATAGTAAAATTTAAATGCAGTAGAGGAAGTCATGGCTCACAGAAATTGCATTCTAGTAGAAATGTAGTAGTTCCCATGATGTTGGATTTAAATCTGAATTGCTGTTTTGATTGAAAAATTACTCATACCCAAACTGCATACCCATGTATGTACAGATTATGCTAACCAGCACAGTTCTGAGAGAAGAGAACTCCTACATAATATTTTAAAGAGTTACCCTAGTTAAAAGTCTGTTTAATAGGGCTTATTCCCACTGGTAGGTGAGTTTTGAAAGGTAAATCCTTCCTGCTAACCTCAGTAAAACTTGCGAATCAAGGAATGCTTAAATTGAAATTTTATAATAGTAGTAACTGCTAAGAATTACTGTCCTTAGAAGAGACAATTAATATGACTGATAAAGGGTTAATATCTAAAAAATATAAATAACTCATACAACTCAACATCAAAAAAAAACCAATTAAGAAATGGGAAGAAGATCTGAATAGACATTTTCTCAAAGAAGATATACAGATAGCCAACAGGTACATGAAAAGATGTTCAACATTGCTAATGAGAGAAATGCAAATCAAAACCACAATAACACTTCACACCTTTTAGAATAGCTATCATCAAAAGTCTACAAATAACAAACATTGTTGAAGGTGTGGAGAAAAGGGAACATTAGTACATTGTTGGTGGGAATGTAAATTGGCACAATCACTATGGAAAACAGTATGGAGGTTCCGCAAAAAACTGAAAATAGAACTACCAGAGCACCTAGCAATTCCACTCCTGGGTATACCGCCAAAGAAATTGAAAACACTAATTTGAAAAGAAACACGCACCCCAATGTCCATAGCAGCATTACTTACAATAGTCAAGATATGAAAGCAACCTAAGTGTCCACCAACAGATGAATGGATAAAGAAGATGTGGTATGTGTATACAATGGAATTATACTCAGCCATAAAAAAGAATTAAATTCTGCCATTTGCAACAACATGGATGGACCTAGAGGGTATTATGGCTAGTGAAATAAGTCAGACAAGGAAAGACAAATACAGTATGTTAACACATATGTGGAATCTAGAAAATTAAACAAATGAATGAAACAGAAACAGAAAGAGACCCACAGATATAGAGAACAAACTAGTGGTTACCAGTGGGGAAAACGAAAGAAGAGGGGCAAGATAGGGGTAGGGAATCAAGACACAAACTGCTATGTATAAAATAAACAAGGGTATGTTGTACAACACAGGGAAATAAAGGCATTATTTTGTAATTACTTTAAATGGCATATAATCTATAAAAATACTGAATCACTATGTTGTATGCCTGAAACTAATATTGTAAATCGACTATACTTCAATATATAAAGAGAGAAATGGCAATGCCTCAGTAACTAAAACATTTTTAAAAAATCTTAGAGCCATTGCAATTCTGTTTGCACTGATGCATACTAGTCTGTTTTAATAGTTTCTGATATTCTTAGTACAACAAAACAAAATCTGAGCCAGTAATAAATAAATACAAGCACTAAAGCAAGCGACATTCAAATAAGTGGCACAAATAGAATTTTTAAGCCCATTATATGAACTTCATTAGTCAATAAACTTTATGAATAATACCCACACCCTGTGTCAACGGGCAAGTCATTTACTTTTTGTAAGGATTCACCTTACTGTGAAATCAGGAAACCAAACATTTTTATAGATCAAAAAAGAGTATGTGGTAAAAAAAAAATTGAAAGTTATTTTTATCTATAAATAACTAGTAGTAAACAAATTTAAAAATCCACTTATAAATAGCATAAAACACATACTATTTAGGAATAAATTCAACAAAAAATATGTAAGACTTCCACACTAAAACCCATTAAATACTGTGAAAGAAATTAAGGAACTAAATGAAGAGAGAAATACACCAAGTTCATAGATTGGAAAAATTAAGATGGATATTCTATCCAAATTGATCTAAAGATTTAATGTAATCCCAATCCCAATTTAAATGGGATTTTTTAAAAGAAATTGACATGTTAATTCTAAAATTTATATGAAAATGAAAAAAGACCTAAAATAGATAAAACAGTATTTTAAACAACCAAAAAAAAAAAAGTTGTAGGACATATATGGCTAATTGTTTTTGTGATAACAGTACTCAGGAGTCTTTTCAATAAATGGTGTTGCAAATGTATGGGTTGGGCTGCAGGGCAAAAACTGACTTAACATGTCTCAGGGGTGAACATAAAACCTAAATGTTTTGAGATTCTAAAAGATAATACAGGAGAATTTCTTCATGACCTAGAATTAGGCGTAGACTTCTGAAAAGTGACCCACAAAGAACTAAACATAAAAGGAAAAAAGACAAATTTGACTTTTAGGGTGAACAACCATCTTTAGGACTAGCCTGGTTTAACACTGAAATTACTATGTTCCAGGAAACCTCGTAGTCCTGTAGAAACCAAGAAAGTTACACACCCACATCTGCCCAGCAGACGTTAAAAATTGGAAAATAAAATCAAAAGACGCCTTATATACAGAATAGTAAACAAATTTCAGAAATCAATAATAAGCATAGAAACAACTCAATTAAAAATGGGCAATATACTTGGAAAGACATTTTAGAAATAGATATACATATGTCCCTTAGGAAAGTTAATAGGTGCTCAATGGCCTTGGTCATCAGGAAAATTAGACACCCTTGTACACATTAGAATGACTGAGCTTTATAGTATTAATACTAAATTTGGGAGGAGGATGTGAAGTAACAAGTAGTTTTGAAATTGTTGATGGGAATACAAAATGCTACAACCACTTTGGAAAACTGTTAATCAGTTTCTTATAAAATTAAACCTGCTCTGTGACAAAGCAATTCTGCTCCTAGTTATGAAACCAAAAAAAAAAAAAAGGAAGAAAACTTATCTGACCCCCCAAAACCTTTCCAAGAATCAAGAATTTTTTTTTATAATAGACAAACAATAAAAATAATGTAAATGTCCATCAGTAAGAGAACAAGAAAACAAATCACAGTATGTTCATATAATAAAATACTCTTCAGCAGTAAGGGGTGAATTACTGATACACACAAAAGCATGGGGAATTTCAAAAACTCCATGGTGAATGAAAGAAGTCAGAAACAAAGAGTATAAATTTTAATGTTCCATTTATGTGAATTTCAATAAAAGTCTGATTATGGTGACAGAGATCGGAACAGAGGTTATTGTATGCTGGAGGGAGGAATGATAAGAGATAGGAGACAACTTTCTGAGATGATGAAAATGCTATATATCTTGATTCCTGGCAGTAACATGGGTGTATAAGTTAATATAAATGTATTAATTGCAAAATTAAAACCTGTGCATTTTGCAGTATTTTAGTTTTACTTAATAAGAAATATTACACATATTATTTTATTCACTTAAAAATCCAACTGATCTTTGTAGTAGTTAGGATTGATCTTAAAAATAATTATTCTAGTTAGACCATAACACCAACAATAATTAGGATAAATAAGCATGATATTACTGAACATATATTATCAAAGAACATAAATGTTTCCTACCTAAAGTTGTTTGTACTTCAAGTTGAGGAAAGAGTAAGTGGAAATCAAAATACATTCTTTAGTCTTAGTATTTCTGTGGCATATTTTTGTAACAGTGTTAGTTTGTGGGTTTCTGTTTATCTTTGTTTACCAGAAAACCATTAAACTTGCAAAAAACTGCAGGAACACAGTTTGACATTCCAAAAAGCATCTTGTTATCTATTCCCTTTTATAACATTGGTGGTTAATTTGTGCTAGAGTTAAGTAAATACTTTCATTAATAATGAGCATTTCTTCCAAAGCTCTTTTCTAATGAGTTGAAAGCATCTGATTCTCCCTTCAAAATATCTTTCAAGCACAAATTTCATTGTAGAAAATTAAAGAACAAATTTGAATAAAATTCTACCAGTACATAATGCTAGAAAGATAACCTTAAGCTTGTGATAATCTATAGGCAACATCCCAAATTTTGTATTTTAATATGTGACTATTTACTAAATGTAAATATAACCAATAAATTCAACTATATTTTAATATTTTTACAATTAAAATATAATATGCAAACACAGAGAAAGCATAATGACTCAATATTATAACAAACTGTCTCAGTTTAATTCTCTTACATTAGTCAAATAAATCCCACAAACAGTAAAATTCTAACACAAGTGTCTAAAATAATGGAATCAATTCACATCTCTGCTTTCTTCATCAATATCAATTTGACTTTTGTACATTTCAACTTTAGTGACTTTCAGTGGATTCTATAGTCTGAAGCATATTAAACTTTGAATTTTATCACTTCTTACCTTTAAATGTAAAGTACACATTTCAATGGAATGATTCAATAAGCTGAATGTCATTTTCTTGATTTGTGTATTTGTCTGAAAATAATTACATGGCCTCATATCTGTTTTCCTCTAAACAGATTGTAGCTTCCTAATATCAGTCAGCATACTGACCTCCATTTTTATAATAGTTGATGCAGAGACAACACCATTTTTGAGTCAGGGTAAATCAATGTATACAGTTATTCTTGTTTCCTATTATTTAGCCATCAATTACACAAGATTATGCAAGCATGATGTGAATAAAGTGTAATTCCAAAGATTGTAACTCAGATTTCCATTACAATAAAAATTACTGAGGCTGAGAACAGAAAGAGAAAAGACTGGAAAAGAGTGAACAGAGCCTAAAAGACCTGTGGAACACCATCAATAAGACCAACATATGCATCGTGGGAGTGTCCAAAGGAAAAGAGGAAAAAGGAACATAGAATATTTGAAGAAATCACTAAAAAATTCTCAAGTTTGATGAAATACATGAATATAAATATCCAATAAGCTCAATCAACTCTAAGTAAGATGAACTCAGAGACCCACTCTGAGACACATTATACTTAAAGTTTCAAAAGCCAAGGAAAAAGACAGAAACTTGAAAGCAACAAGACAGGTGTGACCACAAAGAAATGACCCTCAACAGTATTACCATATATTTCTCATCAGAAAGTTTGCAGGCCAGAAGGCAGTGGGCAAGTATATTCAAAGCGCTAAACAAAAACAAAGACAAAAAACTGTCAACAAAGAATCTTATTTCTAGCAAAACTGTCCTCCAAAAGTGAGGGAGAATTAAGACATTCCCAGATAAACAAAAGCTTAGGGAAGAATTGTTCAGTAAGAATTACCCAAGGGAGTCCTGAAGGTTGAGATAAAAGGCCATTAGACAGTAACTCAAAGCCATATGAAAAAAGAAAGATTTCTGTAAAAGTGAATACATTGGCAAATATAAAAGCTGGTATTATTATAACAGTTTCTAACTCTACTTTTTGTTCTCTACATGATTTAAGAGACTAACACATTTAAAAATAGTATTAGTCTAAAACCTAATATTATTGTAACATTGATTTGTAACTCCAAACTGTGTTTTCTACATAATTTCAGAGTTTAAAAAGAATTCTTCATCCCTGTTTGGGGGCATTAAGTGTATGAAATGTAGTTTTGTGATATCATCACTAAAAGGGGGTAGTGATGGACCTGTAAAGAAACAAAGCTTTATATGTTGTTGAAGTTAAGCTGGTATAAATTCAAATGTTATAACTACAGGATACTGAATGTAATCTCCATTGTAACCATAAAAAATAGATCTATAGGATTTACAAAAAAGGAAATTAGGAATTTAAATATTTCACTACAAAAATCAATTAAACACAAAAAAAGAAAGTAATTCAGGAAATAAGGGACAAAAAACTATAAAACACATAGAATACAAAGAGCAAAATGACAGGAGTGGCTCTTTACCAGTAACTGCATTAAATGTAAATATATTTAACTCCTGGATCAAAATACAGAGACTGGCAGATGGGAGAAAAATGATACAACTATATGCTGTCTACAAAGCACTCAAATTAGGTCTAGACACAAACAGGCCAAAAGTGAAAGTATATGCAGAGATACAAAGGATCATGAGAGATTACCACAAGCAACTATATGCCAATAAAATGGACAACCTGGAAGAAATGGACAAATTCTTAGAAATGCACAACCTTCCGATACTGAACCAGGAAGAAATAGAAAATATGAACAGACCAATCACAAGCACTGAAATTGAAAGTGTGATTAAAAATCCTCCAACAAACAAAAGCCCAGGACCAGATGGCTTCACAGGCGAATTCTATCATTTAGAGAAGAGCTAACACCTATCCATCTCAAACTCTTCCAAAATACAGCAGAGGGAGGAACACTCTCAAACTCATTCTGCAAAGTCACCATCACCCTGATACCAAAACCAAAGATGTCACAAAGAAAGAAAACTACAGGCCAATATCACCAATGATGCATGTACAAAATCTTAATATGAATCCCACTTCCAGTACTTACTGAGTAATGGTAAGCAAGTTAGTTAACTTTTCACGTTGTTCAGTTACCTCAAATTTAAAATGAGGAGAAATCAGCACAATGCGTGGGACAGACAGAGCTCCTAAAATGTATTCATAATAATAGTGAGAATTTTCTTAGGTTTTATCACTTCTCTTTCCACATGCATGATGATAGAACTCAAAAAATGATTTTTGTATGAATTTGATAAAAAAGGGTGGTTTGTTCATTTTATCAAGAGTTGATTAAAGAAGGTAATGCGTATTAAACTCTGAAAAGATGACACAAACTTCAGATGTTCTTCCCTCCCTTCCCTGTCTATGCCCTTGATTGATGAATGCCTGTTTCAATGTCCTCCCAACAGATTCCAACACTATTTCCATAATCTTATACACTGCTATTTTTCCCCTCACATCTCACTCTGCTATACATACTGTATATATAGACATATACACATATATATGTATATAGTAAAAATAGTATCTAATATAAATATTTCATATATAATAATATAAAATTTATAAATATAGTCATATATAAAACATATTTGTATATATAATACATAAAATATTTACGTATAATAAAAATGTTTTTAAAATATAATAGTAACTTCATGACCCATGACCTCAGGATGGACAAATATTTCTTAAAACACAAAAAGGGCTAACTAACAAAGAGGAAGATTGATTAATTGCATTTCACTATAGTTAAGAAACCATTAAGACAGTGAAAAGATAAGCCACAGGATGGGAGAAGATACTTGAAATATTCAGAAAATATATGCAATAACAAAAACAGAAAGACAAATAACTCAATAGAAAAAGAGGAATTTGAACCAGCAGTTTGTAAAAGGATATTCAAATGGTTAATAAACATATGTAACGGTCCTCAATTTGATTAATCATCATAGCACTGCAAATTAAAACTATGATAGGTGGGGCTTCCCTGGTGGCGCAGTGGTTAAGAGTCCGCCTGCCGGTGCAGGGGATGCAGGTTCGTGCCCCTGTCCTGGAGGACCCCACATGCCGCGGAGCGGCTGGGCCCGTGAGCCATGGCCGCTGAGCCTGCGCGTCCGGAGACTGTGCTCCGCAACGGGAGAGGCCACAACAGTGAGAGGCCCGCGTACCACACACACACACACACAAAAAAAAACTATGATAGGTTCTCTCTATGTGCTCACCTCAAAGGCTCAAACAAAGAAGCAGGAATATTTGATGACTAGATCTCTCACCATGGAGTACAGATTGGTACAGTCGCTCTCTGGCAGTTACTAATACAGTAGTTCCCCCTTATACGTGAGAGATGTGTTCCAAGACACCCTGTGGATGCTGCAACTGTTGACAGTACCAAACCCTATATATACCATGCTTTTTCTTATACATACCTATGATAAGGTTTAATTTATAATTAGGCACAATAAGAGATTAACAACAATAACATAGAACAATTATAACAATATACTGTAATGAAAGTTATAGGAACGTTGTCTCTCTCCTTAACCTCAACTCTGTCAGAAATGTGGTAGCAACTTCTTCATTGGCAGACACAGCCTCCTCAGTAGATTTTATATTTTTCAATCCAAACCTATTCCTGAATCTGTGTAACCATCTCTGACTGGCAGTAAATGGCTTGGTGTCACTCATTTCAGGGGACCCTTTACTGGAGTCTTTGAAGAGGCTCAGTGTTTTATGGCACAACAAGTTGCCATCAGCTTGGAACACGTTTTCTGTTCATGTTTTCCATACATAATTTTAATGCCTTTTTCATCTTAACTAAGTACTTATCATGCACTGGACAGTAACTTTGCAGTTTGAGTTGCGACAGCAAAGTAGCATGAATTTCTTTTTCCTCCTTGACAATTTCACAGATAGAAAATTTGTTCTTACTGTAAATCTTAGCAACCTCATCATATGATTTTTTTTCCTTTCCTTATTAAGTCAAGCTCTTTCACCTTTTCACTTAAAGGAAGCATTTTATGGCTTCTCTTTGCCATACCTGAATTGCCAGCATCACTACCCTCTCACTTTGGGGCCATTATTAAGCAAGATAAGTATTACTTGCACACAACCACTGTGATACTCCAACAGTTAATCTGATAATGAAGAAGTCTACTAAGTGACTAATGGGTGGGTAGCGAGTGTATACATCCTGGATAAGCTGGACAATGGGATGATTCATGTCCCTAGAGGAATGGAGCAGGATAACATGAGATTCTATCGCACTACATGGAACAGTTAGCAATTTAAAACTTATGAGTTGTTTATTTCTGCAATTTTCCATTTAGTATTTCCAGACTGTGGTTGACCATGAGTAAAACAACAGAAAGTGAAACCCTGGATAAGGGAGAACTATTGTACCAAACATAGAACATACAGGTTCCCTAAGATCCCACAATTCCATTCCTAGTATATACCATACACAAATGCATAGATACGTTCATGAAAAGACACGCATAAGGATGCTCTCTCCAAAATTCTCTCAAACTAGAAACAACCCAAATGAGTATGCATAGTAAATGGATGAATATGTTGTGGAACTCATAGATGATAACTCTATATAGCAATAAAATGAATGAACTACAATTAAAACAAAAATCACAAATGAATTCCAAAACCAAGTTGAGTAAAATAAGCCATTCACAAAATAGAACACATTGTATGATTCCATTAATATAAATTTCAAAAATAGACAGTTATTCTAAAGTGTTAAAAGTCAGAATAGTAGTTACTCTTCGTGTGGTAAAATGAACTGAGACTAGATATGGCCTGAGAGTGCTCTTGGGTAATTTTCTGTTTTTTTATCTGCTGCTAGTTAGAGATGTTTACTCTATAAAATTTAATTGGAGTGTACATTTATTCTGTTTTTTTAATTAAACAAAAAGTATAGTCAAACATACAGTTAGCCATGATTCTGCTCTAGAGTTTCATATAAATTCATAATCTATAATATTCACATAATCTATAATATTCACATTCTAAGTAGAATGTTCAGAAATTTGCTAAGCCTTTTCTAACACCATATTCATTATGCACAATCTTACAGTTTACTGTGCTATAATTTAACAAAAAATTCCTAGTAACAAGAGAAAGGGATATTTGATAGTTGCCCACCACAGAAAAGAGGTTCAAATATATGAGCAATAATGTCTCTGTAAATGAAATGATATGAGATAACATATGAAATATGTATACTTCATCAATATATTATTTGAACTATCCAATGTGAAGGGTATTTTTCATTTTTTTTCTTTTAACTATCAAGCCTTAGAACTGGACCAATGGGATTAGGAAGAAGTGATACTTTATCACAAATGTACAGTGTTATATTGAATACATGCATCTTTTTATTATTCTTGAAATGAATACATAAGACCATATAATATGATTCTCTTTTAAAGTGGGAATGATCTTCATAATTCATATATTATATTCACCAGACATTTTCTAGTCTGGCTCTGAAAGCAAATCTCCTCTCTTGGCTGCAAAATTATGTTGGGAATATTTAAACAGCAGCACAGCCATGTGCCTGATTTAATTCTGCACACCTTAATAGAAATTAGATGGTCATACTGGCTATGGCTATTGACGATATAGTATTATCTATTTTTCCTCTGGGCATAATTCCTATTATTACAGAGAAATAGACTCGACATAATAAAAGAGAATAAACTATATTGCCTCTAAGATTCTAACCTATAAAAATTAGTACTTCTTGTTAAAATAATTTATTTTCAGAAATCTAAATCTCTGTAGGCCTAAGAAATTCCTCAGATTACAGTTTCATTTAGTGGAATTTCTTTCTTTCATGTATACATTCACTGAAGAAATATTTATCAAGCATCTACAATGCACCAGGTACGATACTAGGTTCTGTGAATACAAAATAGATAGGACACTATACCTTGATAAAAGAGTGGAAAATCATGCCAGCAAGGGAGAATTAGTTTGGTCTCTGTGCATGATCTAGATAAGCCTGAATGGAGAAAAGGGTGTTTGAGCTGATTCAAATGTGTTTCTATCCAGTTCCCCCCCAAGGGGGATATCTTGCATAAATATAGCACAATATCACAACCAGAAAATTGACAGATATAATCCACTGACCTTACTCAAAACTCATCAATTTGCGTATATGTGTGTGTTTGTGTATTTAGGTCTAAGCAATTTTCCCACCTTGTAGATTCATGTGGTCACTACAACAGTCAATATACAGAAGAATTTCGTCACAGGGACTCCTCACAATACCCTTTTATAGGCACAATTACTTCCCTGCTCCAACTTCCCCTCTTCCTAATACCTGGAACCACTGTTTGCTATCTGTTCCTAAACCATTCTCTTTAATTTTGTCATTATCAAAAAGACAACCTACTGAATGAGAGAAAATATTTGCAGATGATATGACCCATAAGGGGTTAATATCCAAAATATATGAACAGCTCATACAACTCAACATCAAAAAGAAAAGAAAAACTCGATTAAAAAATGGGCAGAGGACCTGAATATTTTTCCAAAGAAGACATACAGATGACCAGTAAGCACATAAAAAGATGCTCAACATCATTATCAGAAAAATGCAAATTAAAACCACAATGAGATATCACCACACACCTGTCATAAGGGATATCATCAAAAGACCACAAATAGGGGCTTCCCTGGTGGCGCAGTGGTTGGAAGTCCGCCTGCTGATGCGGGGGACGCGGGTTCGTGCCCCGGTCCGGGAAGATCCCACATGCCACGGAGCGGCTGGGCCCGTGAGCCATGGCCACTGGGCCTGCGCATCCAGAGCCTGTGCTCTGCAACGGGAGAGGCCACGGCAGTGAGAGGCCCGCATACAGCCAAAAAAAAAAAGACAACAAATAACAAATGTTGATGAGCATTTGTTATTTGGGAGCAAAGAGAACCCTTGTGTACATTGTTGGTGGAAAGGTAAATTGGTGCAGCCACTGTGGAAAAGAATATGGAGATTCCTCAAAAAACTAAAACTACCATATGATCCAGCAATTCCACTCTTGGGCAAGTATGGGAAGAAAACAAAAATGCTAATTCGAGAAGATACATGCACCTGAAAGTTCATAGCAGCATTATTTACAATAGCCAAGATATGAAAGTAACTTAAGTGTCCATCAACAGGTGAATGGATAAAGAAGATGTGATATATATATACACATACACACACACACACACACACACACACATATCATGCAGACACATATACATACATATATCTATATCTTTCTATATATGGATTAATACTGCTCAGTCACAAAAAAGAATGAAATTTTGCCACTTGTAACAACATGGATGGACTTGGAGGTTTTGATGCTTAGTGATATGTCACATAGAGAAAGATAAATACTGTATATTATCACTTATTTATGGGAATATGAAAAATAAAATGAATGTGCATTACAAAACAGAAACAGACTCACAGATATAGAGAACAAACTAGTGTTTACCAGTGGGGAGAGGGAAGGGGAGAGAAGCAAGATAGGGATAGGGTCTTAAGAGGTACAAACTACTATGTATAAAATGAATACGCTATAAGGATATATTGTACAGCACAGGGAATATAGCAAATACTGTATAATAACTTTAAATGGTTTATAATGTATAAAATTTTTGAATCACTACGTCGTATACCTGAAACTAATATATCATTGCAAATCAACTATAACTCAAAAGAAGTTTTTGCCATTCTGATATACATACATTTTTCTTGACAGATAAAGATTAAATGATTGTGTATGTTAGTTATGACTTACAATTGGATATTTTAGATAATAATCGTTATTTGATATAGTGCAAAATACCTTAGAAATCATATCATGAAGCAATAAATAAGAGTATAAAACATTCCTGCTCTCTTTTTTGTTGAATGGACATTTTGTCAATAATGCTACAAAATCAACAGTGGAAAGGAATACATTTTAAGAGTTCAAATCACATCATTTTAAGTTTTTAAAAAATTAACTTCCCTAGCACTGTCATAACATGTGTATGTACGTGCGTCCACATAAGCCACAAAACACACATCCCCCCAAGTAGGTATATTTGCAAATTAAAAATTACCACATTTAAGAAGTTATGTTCTGGATTTCCTTAGAAGCCACTTTTAATGACTCTGGAAGCCTAAGAATCTCTGAAACCCTGGGTGATCATAAAATGTTTGCATTTAGTACTGATTGCTTTACCTGCAGAAAAGAAATCTCTTAGAATCACTCAGAAATGTCTATATCTGATAGAGCATAGAGTCTGAATTCTAAAAGGTATTTTCCATTATTTATAATTTATGAAATGGATAGCTAATAATATCTATAATCTTGGTAGTTCTGAGAATACTACTACAGTCTACACAGTATGACTTAATGAGTATTGGCTGAAAGCCCTGTAAGTATAATGTGCCCTTTCCATTGCTATGAATAACTCCCAAGAAAATGTCACTATTTCACACTTGAATCAGCTACAGTTCTCACTGAAGGCTTTCCTGAAACCATGTCAAGGTATTATTTATATGTAGGCAACTACAGGTTTCTTAAGGAGGATGTGTGTTGAGATCATTAATTGAGAAAGCAGACAGATGTTTTTATCCTGGTAATTTATAAAAGTACCAATTATTACTTATGATACTGCTGGATAGGTCCAAATCTCATCTTTGAGAGGAAATAAACACAGCAGGAACATTAGAAACATGCCTGTGGTTAGAAGATCAATCCCTTTTTTCATTCCCAGTGTCACTTTCTATTCATATATCTCATAGTGCCAGATCTTTTTGTATCCACAATGTTGTTAGACGAGAATTATTGATGTAACCTTATCAACTAATGCAAGTATAGAATATTGACACAGAGGCTTCTTGCTGCTTGGAATACTCCCCAGTAGGAAATCCAGCATTTCAACCAACACACAAAATTGTTCATTTTTCTAGGTAAACAGTTCTCTACTCACTTGTAAGGGTAATTTCAACTTTATCAAGCACCTGACCCTCTACACTAACTGATTCAAATGAAACTAAAAGATGTCCTGAATCTCTGTCTGTTAGAGTCACATAACAAATGGAAATCAATAGAGTATATATTGAATACAGTGGACAAGACTAGATGATATTAATAAGTACAATGGGGATAAAAGTACACTTGACGATGCTGGCGAAAGAGCATTTCTCCAAGAGTGACAATGGTGCAGATTAAATAGTGTTCCACTTTGCACTATACCAAATAACCTAAAATAGACCAGATGATACATAAACTAGAAGTACAAAATATGTCAGAAATATGCTATAATTTATAGCATTTCAAAAAGCAAATTAATTCCAAAACTTTTAGTTTTGATTCCTACAAATTTAAAAGTGAGTAGGCAATTTTTACTAAGACTTCTTCCATAGCAGTTGGAAATGATATTATCTAATCTCTCACTTTACTGATTCAACAGTTACACCTCATTATCTAGGGTGACATATGTTTGTTCATCCAATTGTGTCCAATTTTGAGAGAAGGAATATCAATAATTACATAAAGACAAAAGGTATAAACAGGGACTGTCCCTGGACTGGGACATATGATTATCCCAATGAACCAGGTTTACCTTTGGATAACAAGCAAGATGGTCAAGCACTGGCAGCAGCTTGAAAAATATCATGGACCATCCATCAATGTATATGAGCTAAATTAGTATTACCATAGAAATAATTTAAACAGATTCTAAATGTTTAACAGTTTGTAAACATTTGATGCTGACTTGCAAGGAAAGTCTGCAAATAACCAAAGAAATCTCAGAAATCAAGACTTTTCCTTAAATCTCACGAAAATGAAGCTTCCCATAGTCCTTTTAAAATAAACAAGGAGGACATAGAGACCTCCCATAATCACTAAATTACAAAGAACAGATGTGAACCATCTTCAGGTAAATGTGCATGCCGGCAAAGAGAAAATACTATAAAACAGCATGCACAGAACCAGCCAGATTGGCTTTTCAATGACTCATACATGTGTGATTACTAAAGACAGCAACAAAAATAAAAGTGTTCACTTGACTAGTGCTAATACACTTTAGGTAGTCTAAATTAACTGCTAATTATGCCATTTTCTTGTGTAATATATTCTTTTTTGACAGCCAAATATAATGACCCTTTTCCGAATTTATAAGAACAGAGACAAATACTGATTTGTTTATGTCAGGTCGTTATTGATTTTGGGAGTAATTGTTCCTCTGGATAAATGTATTCTTTCTTAAATTATAAAATTTCTATTCAGAATCATTTCTGAAGTTCAGATCACAAGTAATGTTATATTTAGTTACCTTTACAAATCTCTTATGTTAGTATTCATTTTATATTTTGAAATAAAGCAGAGATTTTACATCTAAAGTATGTCAGAAATACAACTTTAAGCTAGAGTTGCTGACCAGGCCAACTCTGTTTTCCCTGGTTATCTTACATAACCACCCCTACGCCAGTTCACACTATCCCTGTCATACAATGCAACTGACCTCACTCTTAAGTATCCTATTACTTCTCATCACGCCAAATTTGAAAAATGGGTCGATCTCTAATGATGTTATCACTTCTTGAAAGAAAAAACAGGTACTGACCAATGGCATGTAGCTAAAATTTGAGGGCGCATCTACATTTGGGTGTGTGTCAACAGAGAGAAGTTAGTAGTTCAATTATTTGGCTGGGGGTGGGAGGAGAGGCTAATCACTTCAGGAGTATCTACCTTTTATGGCATCATGGTTTTAACACTGATTTAAATTTCACATCATAATAGGGCCAAATGTGACTCTGAAAATAATTTTCAGGAATAATAATGTTTAAAGATAGGATAGCAATAGGTAAGGCACAGATTGAAAGGATAGGGAATTAAACTCAACCTAAAATGAATTTTAGGTTGACTCAGGGAGAAAACTATAGATCAATGGTTCGCAAAATGTGGTCCTAAGACCAGTACTTACCAGCATTACTTGAGAATTTGTTAGAATTAAATTCTTGGACATCACCCTAGATCTACTGAATGAGAAATTCTGGAGGAGGGACACTGCAATTGCTTTTAAAAACCTGCCAGGTGATTCTGATACATGCTAAAATGTTTAAGAACCACTGTTACACAGTTTCCACTCCAAATACATGGAGAAAAAAGTTTTTACTAAGTCAGATGGAGAAAGATAAATACTATATGATTTCACTTATATGTGGAATATAAAAGCCAAACAAACCAAAAACATAATAAATTAACAAACCAAACCAAACGAAAACAAATTTGTAGATACAGAGAACAGAGTAGGGGTTGCCAGCAGGGAAAGGGCAGGAGGGAGGGCAAAGTGGGTAAAGGGGATCAGTTGTATGGTGACAGATGGAAACTAAATTTTTGATGATAAGGTCACTGTAGAGTATGCAGAAGTAGAAATATAATGTTGTATACATGAAATGCACATAATGTTATAAACTGCTGTTATCTCAATAAAAATACATTTTAAAAAAGTTTTTAAAATAATTTCACTTCTGAGTTTTTAAAATATTTTCTTAAGGGGATATGTAGGTAAAGGCAGCCAAAAAAGAAATTTGTATCTGCATAAAAATTTAAGAAAGTCTAAAGTAACATCCCTAAATAGAAAGTTGTATCATTTAGCTTCAAAGACTTCAGGCAAGCTGGCAGGAGGAATAGTAATTTAGTCCCTTGGGAAAATGATGATAATTAAACCAATCCTTGAAAATTATTGAAATTAAACTCACAATAATTGAGTGCTTAATATAATCATACCATCCATGCTCCCATTTGATCCTTATAATAAAGATGAGAAATATATAGGGCCCATATTCATAATCTTTTACATTTATAGAGAAATGCATGGATTTATGCCAGATTACACAGCTCTTAAATGACAGAGCTCGCAAACCACACATTTCTCATTTTAATTCAAATGTTCTACCTCTCTCTGCTACCCTGACTCCAACCCTAATGGTAGGCACCAACTCAAGAATTTGAGCTTCTGAATATGTGAAATTGGAGAAATGATGTCTTCACAATTTTGTAGAAAGTATTAAATTTTAAAAAGTATTCAAATAAAAATGTCCTTACCAAAACAAAACACAACAACAACAACCACAAAAACCCAAGAGGTACAAGGAATCATTTGGAGGTGATGAATGTGTCTATTACCCTGATTATAGTGACGGTTTCTCAGGTGTATTTGTAAGTCAAAACTCAAATTGTATACACTGAATATGTGCAAATTTTCTGTATATCAATTATACCTCAATACAGTGTTTTTAAAAACTTCTTTATGATCACTTAAGAACCAAACAACCAGTGGATACCCTCAGGTAATTAAAATTCAGTTAGGTAAGCAATACTCAGACTCAAACATATATGTGCAGTGACTATGAGGGATACTAGTTAAGACTGTACATATTAAAAAGAATAAATGCTATGTGAATTCAGAGCAAAGATAGGGCTTTCAAATGTTTCATTCAAATTTCAAACTCCTCACATTGGTGACAAAGTCAAACTTAAGCCAAAATGATGACATGTCATTACACTTATGCTCCCAGTAAACAAATATCCAGGACCAGATGTCTTCACAGGTGAATTCTACCAAACATTTAGAAAAAGAGTTAACACCTATCCTTCTCAAACTGTTCCAAAAAAATTGAAGAGGAAGAAATGCTTCTAAATGTTTTTCATTCTACAAAGCCAGTTTCATCCTGATACCAAAATCAGTCACCACACACACAAAAATTACAGGCCAATATCCCTGATGAACACAGTGCAAAAATCCTCAGCAATATATTATGAACCATATTCAACAATATATAAAAAGAATCATATACCATGATCAAGTGGGATCTATTCCAGGGCTGCAAGGGTAGTTCAATATCTGCAAAATCAATGTGATACACCACATTAACAAAATGAAGGATAAATATCACACAATCATCTCAATAGATGTATAAAAAGCTTTTAACAAAATTCAAAATCCATTTATGATAAAAACCCTCCAAAAGTAGGTTCAAAGGGAGCATACCTAACATGATAAAGGTCATATATGACAAGCCCACAGCTAACATACTCAAAGGTGATAAGCTGAAAGCATTTTCTCTAAGGTCAGGAACGAGACAAGGATGTTCATTCTCACCACTTTTATTCAACATAGTACTGGAAGTCCTAGCTATAGCAACTAGGCAAGAAAAAGAAATAAGAGGCATCCAAATTGGAAAGAAAGAAGGAAAACTGTCACTGTTTCCAAATGACATGATACTATATATAGAAAATTCTAAAGACGCCACCAGAAAACTGTATGAACTCATAAAGGAATTCACTAAAGTCATTTTGTATATACTTTTGCAGGATACAAAATTATACAAAAATCTGTTGTGATTCTATACACTAACAATAATCTATCAGAATGACAAATTAAGAAAGCAATCCCATGTACAATTACATCACAAAAGAATAAAATATCTAGGAATGAATTTAACCAAGGAGGTAAAAGACATGTACTCTGAAAATTATAAGATATAATGATATAATGAAAGAAATTTAAGACAACACAAATGTAAAGATATCCTGTGCTCATGGACTAGAAGTATTAATATTGTTAAAATGTCTATACTACCCAAAGCAATCTATAGTTTCAATGTAATCCTTATCAAAATACCAATAGAATTTTTCACAAAACTAGAACAAAGCACCCTAAAATTTGTATGGAACAACAAAAGCCCCCAAATTACCAAAACAATCTTGAAAAAGAAGAATAAAGCTAGAGATATCATGCTCCCTGATTTCAAACTATACTACAAAGCTAGAGTAATGAGAACAGTATGGTACTGGCACAAAAACAGACATGAAGATCAACAGAACAGTGAGCTCAGAAATAAACCTGTGCTTACATGTTCAATTAATCTATGACAAAGTAAGCAAGAATATACAATGGGAAAAAGACAGCCTCTTCAATAAATGGTGTTAGAAAACTGGACAGCTACATGCAAAAAATGTAACGACCACTTTCTTACACCATATACAAAAAATTTCAAAATGGATTAAAGACTTAAATATAACAACAAACTATAAAACTCCTAGAAGAAAACATTGGCAGTAAACTCTTTTACATTGGTCTTAGTAATATTTTTTGGATCTGTCTTCTCAGGCAAGGACAACAAAAGCTAAAATAAACCAATAAGACTATATCAAATGAAAAAGCTTTTGAACAACAAAGAAAAACGTCAAGAAAATGAAACAGCATCCTGCTGAGTGGGAGAAGCTATTTGGAAATGATATGTCCAATAGGCGTTAATATCCAAAACAGCTCATACAACTCAATAGCAAAAGAACAATCTAATTAAAAAATAATGGGCAGAGGACCTGAATAGACATTTTTCCAAAGAAAACATACTGATGACCAACAGGTGTGTGAAAATATTATCAACAAAACTAATCTTTAGAGAAATACAAATCAAAACCACAATGAGATATCACCTCACACCTGTCAGAATGACTATCATCAAGAAGACAACAAACAACAAGTGTTGGTGAGGATGTGAAGCAAAGGGAACTCTCGTGCACTGTTGGTAGAAATGTAAATTGGTACAGCCACCATGGAAGTTCTTCAAAAAACTAAAAGTAGAACTCCCCTCCAATTCACCAGTTCCACTTCTGATTATTTAGCTGAAGGAATCAAAAACACTAATTTGTAAAGATACATGTACACCCCTTTGTTCAGTGCAGCATTATTTATAATAGCCAAGGTATGAAAGCAACCGAAGTATCAATTCACATATGAATGGATAAAGAAGTGGTATATGTATAAAATAGAATATTACTCAGCCATCAATCAGAATGATATCTTGCCATTTGTGACACCATTGATGGACCTAGAGGGTATTTTACTATGTGAAATAAGTCAGACAGAGAAAGCAAAATATTATATGATTTAACTTACATTGGAATTTAAAAAAACAAAATAAATGAATTTAAAAAAACAAAACAGAAACAGACTCATAAATACAGAGAACAAACTGGTGTTTGCCAGAGGGGAAAGAATGAGGGGTAAGGAGTTGAGTGAAATAGGTGAAGGGGATTAAGAGGTACAAAATTCAAGTTACAAAATAAGTTACAGGTCTGTATTATGCAGCATAACGTCAACAATACTGTAATAACTCTGTATGGTGACAGATGGCTACTAGACTTATTGTGGTGATCATTTCATAAAGTATTTAAATGTTGAACCACTATGTTATACACCTGAAAGTAATATAATATTGTACATCAACTATACTTCAATAATAAAGAATTGCTTGTAATTGTGATTGTAAATGAATAAACTGACTTTTCAATTAGAAAAGTAAAATTTACTAGAGCAAAGATATACAGTAAATATAGTCTCATTACCTTTCTACTTGCCATATATATATATATATATAGATAGATAGATAGAGAGAGAGAGAGAGAGAGAGAGAGAGAGAGAGAATTAGCTGATAGATAGTTCACTACAAGCTATGTTGTCTAGTGAAATGCTCTTGTCGAATGAGCACAATTCCTCAAGGAGGAATTTCATTACTGTCTCCTACTGGCACTGGACAAACTCCAAGCCTTAAGTCAGACCAAAGTCAGGATGTATATCGACCTTCCAATGTTAATGGGTCTAAAGTTCTCTCAGCCATGGTGCCTATGAAATTGAGTTTCTGAACATTTAAATTAAATTTTAATTTAAATTAAATTTAGTAAGCAAGCAATTTTTAAGTACATTCCATATGCAAAGCATGATGTCAGGCATTGCCAGAAATACAGAGATAAAAATTCTGAGTTAGGTCCTAAAAAATACCAAAAATGTATGGTTAAAATATCAAAGCCATATTAATACAAAACACTAGCAATATTTTTTCTATATTTATTATTGTTTTTCTATAATATTTATTAATTGCAATATAACAAAAGATCATTTATTTTAAAGACAATCTAGTATAGCTATAGGAAATGTCATTAGTTACCCAATCTTCATTTGACATAAAATACTGTAATTTTTGTGGCCTCCTTTTTGATATTTCTTGACTCATTTTCCTTTCACAGTATTTGGGTGACACCAGAATGATCTATTTAAACTTTCAACAAATACTTATTCACTACTGAAGTCAGAAAGGTATGAAAGATTCCATTTGTTCATTAATTGATCCATTCCTTCCACAATGTTTTACTAAGGAAGTATGAGAGGGCATTATGTTACACATCAGGATGCAAGGGTGAATAAGACAGTCTTGTCTTTATAGATCTTATTGGAGTATGGAAATATAAACAATCTGCCACATTAAAATATGATAAATGCTATTCAAAATTTTATGCATTTATGGAAATCTTTTAGCCCAGGATTCTGTGTTTTATGGGGGCTTAGCAATAAAAATTGCACCTACCTTGAGACCCAAGAAGAAATTAGCCAAGCAAAGAAGATGTATAAAAAATGGTCCAGGAATGGGCCATTACTAGAATGTTGGGTAGGGTGATTCTTCTTGGTATGCACCCATAGTCCCTGACTACTTAAATTCAAAACTTCCTTTAATTATGTTAATGATTAAAATATAAAAACAAACAAATCTTCCCCTCACATTTCCAAATGTTCTCTAGAGGGAATGAACTACACCATAGTAACCAGCAACAGCAAATGCTCAAAGATGTGTGAACACGACTTACTGGGGAAACAAAAAAGAATCTGTACACAATTAGTGTGCCCTCAGTAATCGTCAAAATCTTAAAAAATGCTACAATGTTATATTACTCTACTGTTATTGTAGTAGTCCTCTTGTCTTCAGAGTATTTTAAAAAATCTCAGATAGCTTTCCTCCACTACAGAACACTTCATACATATGCACTTCATTTACATTCACTCCTGGCAGTTAATAAACACAAAAAACATGCAATTCTCCATTCAAGAGCTTTGAAATATTATGCACATATGAGGGAAAATGTTTTAGAGAACAGTTTGTCTACATGGTATTAGTTTTGATATACAGTATTTATTAACAGCATTTATAAAGGCTAATGTAAGTTAAGTTGAAACAATCTGAGAGAAGGCTGTAACTCTATAAGGAGATGTTTTTGTGAATCTGCAAAATGGAAGGTTCTCTAGGAACTTACCAATGTTTCAGCAAGAACCAGAGACACAGAGACAGCAGCACCTACCAGGCAAGTGTGTCAAGACCTCAACAAGTGTTTTGAGAATTCAGAAGAGGAAAACATTACTTTGTGCTTTCAAAAAAGAAAGTGCCATGCCTGAGGTGTAATGGGCTGGACCTTTAATGATTTGTGTAGACAGACAGAAAGATCATTCCAGACAAGGGCAATGCCTTTCACAGTAGTAAGAATACCATGATTTCTTTGACCACAATGAGGCTAAATAGTTAGCTGGAACAGGTTCTTTATATAGGGGGAACATGTATCAACTAAGGAGTTCTGTGCTAGAATGAGGAGATGATGACTCCTTCTGTAAAAACATATGTGTGAAAGTAGCAGTATGTACTGAAAATGATAGCATGTACTGTTTTTAATTGTAGTTAAGTAAAAGAAAGCTGAGTGTTATCACATCCGCAACTCATTAACATACAGGTAACATCATGCAAAAACCAAATGCTCAAGAAAATAAGAATTCAAAAGCAGAGAATCATATATGGTAACCATGTTGGTGAGAGTTCAGAGAGGATTTTATATGTATAGCATGGAATGGTTGCAGTGATGACAAGATAGCTTCCCATGATATACTCAAGAGTGGCAAACTTAATAAAAGGAACCCCAGTTTTAAATCAATATGGCTTTTATCTCAAACTTATAATTAAGTAAATATAGAGTACTTGTTTGTATATGCAAGAATAAAAAGATTCTAATACAAAAATCAATGAAGTACAAAAATAATACAAAAATAAATGAAGTGACTCCAATATTTTAATTTCAAACATCAAATTATTTTTGAGATGCCTGCAGAATGCCATTGTCACTGATTAAATGGAGTGAGGCTGGTACATGGCACCTAACTGGCATTCCATATGTATGTGTAAGTTTAATTAACAAAAACAAAGTGATAACTAATCTGACCAAAAATATAAAAATATCGTAGAAGGGAAACTCTATAAAGTATACTTTTACTAAATCATTTACTATGATGAACCATGTTAAATTTTATAGGAAATATCAACTTCAATTACTAGGAAACTACTTTTCATCCATAACTTGTTAGACAATTTGTTTTTTTCAAATCATCAGCACGTAGATGTTGTGATGGTTATATAGATGTCATTTGAGGCAGACAAATGACTTCTTTTGGTATTGACTTTGGTGTCAATGCCATTTCTCAGTTTGCCATAAGAAGTAAGAACTAATGTTTTTGATTTTCCTCTGCCAAAAGCATTGACTATGTGGCTGCTTTTTCAGTGAGCATGCTTGAAAGGTGCCAAATCTTATTAAGAATAAAAAATAGGTGGAATAGAGGTAATATTTAAATAGATTTTAAAATGACGTATTCCATGATCAAAGTTAGTCAAAATTAGTGGCACCTGTTATACAGGATATTCTTACAATGAGTTGTGACCTGGCAATAGTTAGGTAACTCACCACTGAGCCTTTATTTTCAATCATTGTTTACAGCAGCCCTGGTTTACCTCAAGTTTGTCTGAAATTTTAAATCCCATGATAAAGTTTTTTGTCTGCATCGTTACAACTTAAACATGGGAAACTGCTGTCACAGCCAGAATAAAGAAGACAAACCTCTTTGTTAGCCCCTCCAATCCCTTGTGATGCTAGCTTGCTTAATCAGCATGGTGATGTTTTTCTTCCCACCTAATCAGCTTTAGAATTCCCTCTTGGAAATCACAGAAAAATTAGTGGAATAGAAATTTAACAAACATCAGTAAAATAGGATTAGAAACGATTTTTTTTCTTTTACTACAGCTCTCTACACCGAGACTTAGAAAAATAGGTAACTTTCAAAATTTATGTGGAAATAAATATAATGGTTTTTAAAAGAGAAGCTTACAGTCATTTATCTGAAAAGGGCTATAAAAAGTCAATATAACATTTCAGGTCCATATGTATTCAAACTGAGATCATGGCTTTTGCATGTACTTAATATTCCTTCAATGGTTATTAAAACTGACAAATAACAACAGTATATATTAGACGATAGGTATTTCCCAGTACTTGAAATTTCATCTTTTCTGCCCGTTACCTGGATGTTTAGCTCAAGATTAAATCTGATATTGTGCAGAATTCTGAGGACAATCAAATTATCATGTAAAAAAATGACCTTTTATTCTCTATTTTTTAAGGTCAATCAAGTTTTTAATTAATTTAGAGTTATAGCTATGCTATCCCACAAGATTTGCATTACTTTAAGCCATAGTACAATTAGAAAATTAGACCTCAAAAGAATTCTTGCCCTTGGCTTCTCAGATTTCATCTTAAAGAGGCACTGTTTATGGAAGATGATTCTTTTTTGCTTTCCTTTAAGCTTATTCTCTTTGTCCTTGGTTTTTAAAGAAATGTTTTCTTTCTACAAGGGGCAGAAGTGTTATGTATGCTTTTTGACTTACAGTATGTGAATCATGTTCTGTTTTTGATTGCCAGAGATTCTCCCAATTTTAGCTTTGATTACTCAGAGAAGAAGGTGTGTAATATTCCTGCATGACCTTTTAGTAATTAATATTTTGATTTTATTTTATTTTGATGTTTTTTCAACTAAACTTTTCTACAGGCTCATGATTACAAGTTAAGTCAAGACGTAAAGATTTTACTCTTGTTCTTAGGGAGGCGATAACTTCATTAATGAATTCTTCAAATAAAATTTGAAATAACACTGAAAAATATAGGTCCTGTTTAAAAATGGGTTAAATATCTCAAATATGTTAATAATCAAAAATAGAGGCTTCAGATTAGTAAGCAGGACAAAATGCAGTATTAATGTTTTATTTGAAGAATATAAATAGTAGAATCTTCAAAGCAACGAAGTATTTGGTTCTTGGCCTAAAATTATTTGCCTATTTAATAAAACAAAGCTAAGTACATAGTCATATTTTAAAAGAACAAATTTTCTCAATGGTAAGCAAGGTATTTAAGTGTTTAAATTTAAATGGTGAGGAGGCACCACTGGTAAGAACACTTGGCTCATATGTGAGCAATTGTGTCAGAGCTTTAAAGCGTTTCTTGGCTATTAACCTCATAGTAACGCTTCCTTCTTGTCAAAAAAATAGATTGGAAGTACTATCACCAATTGTGCCCCAGGCTTGGGATGTTACATTCCCAAAGCAAATTTTATTTGTTATAACAAAGAGAGGGAAGCTTTTACTATTCTACAACCATTTTATCTTGCTGTACGTCATAAAGATGCATAAAGATGTTACTTTCTACATCGTATTTCCTCTATATAAGAATAGAGGAGAACTAATGATATCTTTCAAATTCTACCTTATTAAGATAAATTATTCATTAATCTGTCATCTAGAAAAGATAAGAGGTTTTCCTGATGTTTATCTTTAAAACAAGGATCATTTTGGTTTGCATAAACTTTTCTAGGCAAAATAGCTTACTATTGCTATATGTTTCAAGTTTTCCATAAAAACAACTGTATAGAGCTAGGCATTCCTTATGTTTACTTTAGATCTTTACATTGAGCTCTCCTTGGTCAGTACAACTTGGTGTACCTTGTACTAACCATTTTTTAGTACTATTAACCAATATGATTTTTTTAAAATTAAATTTCAAAGGAAGTTTATGAAATATTCAACATGGGACTATCTCAAACAAAAACACTCCTAACTTGTGTTTGATAAGAAGAAATGAAATCTTAAATACCAACATTCTGATGAAGAAGTGAAATGTCATAAACACTAATGAAATTGACTTGAATCTTTTTTTTTGGTAGTATGTAAAAAGAAAAACTCTTCCCCTCTTTTCTTTCCTTGATCCTTTCTTTTCTGTCTGTTTAACTGACCAAGCTGTGTAAGAAACTATTATTCTGATCTTTAAGAGTAAAAATATTTGTGATATTACATTAAAAGATAAATGGAATTAAGATTTAGAACAGAGCTAGCTGGAAATTCCCTATTCAGTTGGTAACTCAGTATACCAATTGTGGATCAAATACATTTGTAAAGGATACACATTCACAGACTTAATAAACAACTATCTTAAATCTTGAGTAAAAATCTTTATTGTAGGAAATTTGCAACACTTGCTATTATGATAAAGTTCAAGTGAGTCAAAGAATTTCATGATAGGAAAAATTCTATACATTTAAGTAAAGCAAATATATGTGTTTAGTCAATTCAATGTCATATATGTAAAATACAGATACTTGAGAAAGGTTGTATGTTATAATCTTGAGATAAGCTTTCTTTTTTTGCATTACACTTTCTTAAACCCAAAGGGCCTTAATCTTTAAAGATAATTATTTTCCACTCAATTATTTAAAGTTCCATATTTACAACTATGTAATGATTTAAATTCAAAATGATTTCTTGAATTACAGTGTCTACCAGTTATTCCCCATTATGTCTATAACTAAGCCTTAAAAATCCTTCAGATTAATTTTATTGACAGCTCTTAACAAATATCTTATTTCTACTTCATTGTCAGAGAATTAAGGTGTTGATATCATAATTAGATTATAAATCCAGAATAACTGAAATGATATATTTAACCATTTAATAGAACAAGGAGAGTTGATGGAAAAGAAAATGTTCCTATCTTCTTGCCAAAGAAATAGATCCTATACTTTAGAAGGAAAGAGTCTTCAATCTCTATGCTAATTCAATCTACAGGCACACAAAATGGAACTATGGGTGCTCTATTTTATCTGTCTTTAACAGAGTTTGAACTGATTAACTAGAGCTGAGATGGCCACTTATTCACAGATCCGGTCTATTTTCTAATTCTTGCCCAAATCAGTTCTCAGATAGATGATTTTTTTTTATTATCTTAGCACCCATATATATGACAAAGGTATTTTGGCTTGTGAAGAATGAATATAGCTTCCGTTCTGGTAAGACTTTTAAAAAGATGAAAATCAGAATCAGCCTTACAGGAAATAATTCCTAATATTCTCTGTCCTATTTGAAGAACAGTCGCAAATCATTTTAAAGTCATTGCCCCCAGTGGTGAATTCTTGCACCGTCCTAGGCTTTTCACCTTACAGGATTTGAGAAATCAATCATGTAATTAAATTCAGAATAAAAATGTGCACACCTTGAACTTGGGAAGGAGCAAAGGACACTATTGCACATTGATATGTAATATTTGGTAGCAGTTTCCATGGTGGTTAAAAAATGGGGGGAGAGAGAGAGATGGAGATTGGGATTTATATATAGACAGTACATAAGCAACTCTAAACATGCTCAGTCCTTTAATCTTAGTGCAATAATAGTTTTAGTAAACTGCTAGAAGCACTAGAAATGAGTGTCCACATAACATACTGAGAAAGGTTAAAAAGTCGGAAGGAAAGATCATTTATCATAGATGCAGACAAACTTGGCTTTAACTGTCCATTCTTAAAGCCTTTTAACTTTAATCTTACCACCTGAAAAATGAGGCTAATAACGTCTACTTTACAGAGTTCTTGTGAAGATTTTATGAAGTCACAGGTTGAGTGTCAACCTACAGAAGTTGATGTTATGGGAAAAGAACCAATGGATTGTAAGTCAGAACACCCAGATTCCAATTTTAGTTCAGCGACATACTAGCAGCATGACTTGTATATGTGATGTAAATTCTCTGAATGTCATCAATTCTATCTGAAAAATGCAGATAATTATATCTGTTCTATCTTCCCCGTAGCTCTATTTTAACATCTTTATTGGAGTATAATTGCTTTACAATGGTGTGTTAGTTTCTGCTTTATAATAAAGTGAATCAGCTATACATATACATATATCCGCATATCTCCTCCCTCTTGCATCTCCCTCCACCCTCCATATCCCACCCCTCTAGGTGGTCACAAAGCACCTATCTGATCTCCCTGTGCTATGTGGCTGCTTCCCACTAGCTATCTATTTTACATTGGTAGTGTATATATGTCCATGCCACTCTCTCACTTCATCCCAGCTTACCCTTCCCCTCCCCGTGTCCTCAAGTCCATTCTCTACATCTGCGTCTTTATTCCTGTCCTGCCCCCGGGTTCTTCATATCAAGTGAGATAAATATTTATAAACTGGAAAAAAAGAAAAGACTATCTTTACTGCAATATTAATCATGGCAGAAAAGTAGTCTTCAGAAAACCCTTTACTTTCCAAGGACCCACCAGATTCCTTAGGAAAAAAAGGGCATAGAAAAAAAATCACCTCATATTTACATTCTGTTCTTTACTTTAAAAAACGCTTAAATTTGTGTTTACTGAGATGAATTTTCTTTTCTTGTATCAGCTAACTTCATAAAAGAGAATAGAAGGTGCTTATATAGTATGTCTTGAAGTCATATTCTATGTTAAGTCATTTTATCCCATGTAAAGAGAAGGATTTTAGTAATAATAGTTTTTCCACTGAGAAGGAAATAATTGTTTTAAAATAATCATCTTATTGCCCAATAACTTATCACGTCATCGTGAAGCTTCACACATTTACACTTTGGATTTCAAGCAAAGTAATCCACTTTGTTTTCCATATTAACTGCAATACACAAATACAGCCCTTTATTATGAGGTATCAGAATTCAGAGATGCTTTTCAATTTATTCTAAATCTGACTCTTTAAACAAATCTGTAATGAGAAAATAGTCATTCCACAGCATTACAGGAAAACTTCAGAAGTTATATTAGGATTGGTGGGGTTCTTAAACATAATACAAGTTCCTTGACATTGGGCCAGGAGGTAAATATTGATACTATTTTTCAAAAAGTTCTCTTAGGTTATGATGCATTTTGACTTATTTCAGGAATGTTTAAAATTTACAAAGAGGAATGATGTGTTGTCTGGTAGATACTCTTTTTTTGAGGGTGGGGAGGGGATGCTATCTTTGAAATATGTTTCAGCAAAAGAAAACCAAATATTCAAAAAGCTACTGAGGTTAAACCAGTTTTGCTAATTTAGCTTTACAAGAAAATCAATGTGATTAGTGCTCCACTGCTTGTGCTGCTCTTTGTTGATGTGGAATAGGGCTTTGAAACAGGTAGAATAATCATTCATTCATGCACCCCTTCATACTACATATATTGAACACCTATCATGTATCAGTTGGTTTCTAGTCCCTGGTGTCACAGGAGGAAAGAAAACAAAGTTACTACTCCCATAAAGAGTATATTCTAGAAGTAAGGAAGAATAAATGAAATATATTTATGTTAAGTGGTGATATACACTATAGAGAAAAATAAAAAGGAGTAAAGGAGATGGCGGAAGCTAGGGGTGGGAATAGAGGAGGGGGTACTCCAAAATTAAATTACTTTTAACTTTGAAGCAGAATTTGAAACAAAAAAAAACCCAGAGCCACTGTCTGGAGAAAAAAGAATACAAAACTGTGTATCATATAACTTGATTACAAACTCAATTTGTCAATACTCATTGTTGAGAAGTCCTCAGAAGTAACAATTATAGTGCCAAAGACTGTTAAAATTTTTTTGTTGGAAATTGAAAATCCAGGGACTAAATTAAATAATTTATGTATTTGTTTCTGTTACAAGACATCTTTCAGTTTATGTTTTCTATTTTAGAGATTGTGGTCAATGAAATACTGCTATATGTTATTTGCAGCTCCTGCCATCAAGAAGTGGAGCCTATTTCACCTCACCTAGCATCTGCTCCAGCCTTGTGAGTTGCTTCTATCAGCAGAAGGAGGCAGAAGTAATATCCTGTGAGTTCCAGAGCTTGGACCTCAACGGAACTGCAGTTTCTGCCTTTGCAACTCTGGGGACGTTGCTCTGAGACTGCCATATAGTAAGGAATTTTGCCATGAAAGACCACTTGAGGAAAGGTTCCAGACAATTCAGCTGCCCCAACTGAGCTTAGGCTCAGGCAAACAAGCAGCTCCTGGGCAAATTCAAGATTGGCAGAAAAACATACCAGGTAACCTGCATAGTCTATAGATAGAATAAATCTCTGCTGGTTGGAGACGGTAAGCTTTGGGGCAGTTTGTTATGCTGCAATAGATAGATAACTATGACATAGATGGAGAAACTGAAAGTGACAGTGTTTAGAGGTTCCAGAGTAGGTAAAGACATTTAAAGGACTGCCATTCAGGTCTATCTGAGCATAAGTTTTCTGTAATTCACTTCTCTATCACGAAAAAATGATGTGAAGAAAGAATCCCTACAATTCTGCCAAGCTCAAAATTTCTAAGATTTTGTGAATCTACGAGCATTGAGGTACATTCTCAGCTGAGTCCCCTGCTCTAGATAATCACACCCTCCTAGCAATGCCCAGGATAAAAAGTTCTTAGGTCACTAGATTCAAATTCAACTTGTGTTACTAATGTTTAGCAATCTAACCTAAAATAAATTACTCTGTGTCTATTTCCAAATATGTGAAAAAGAGACATAATATCCACCTGGTAGAGTTGTGAGGAAGAGATGAAGGAGAATAAAACACTTTAGTACAGTGAGTAGTACGTGTACAGGATTATAATACACTACAGTACAAAATGCATATGTCTGTATGATATGTATGTATATGTACAATATACATATATATTCATAAGTAACTTATCCAAGTTATTTATGAATATATAAATAACTCTTATTACATGACACCTGAGATTAAAGATGGTCACAAATTCTTTGATGCTTCTCCCATTGAGAATCAAGATCTACATTGCCTGTCCTTCAATCCCTTGGAGTTCTGAATCACCATGTAAGAAATCAAATTTTTCTGAGACTGTCAGGTTATGAGGGAGGCCAAGTTAGCCACATGAAGAGGTTCACATAGAGAGAGGGAGAGATGACCAATTTCCCCCTTAGTTCAGCCTTCTCAGTTTAATTGAAAGAGGACAAAAGAAGCTACCTGATGACTCAAGGCTCTGCTGCCATCTAACTGAAACTCTATGAGGGACCCCAAATGACAAGCACCTAGTTCAGCCCATCAGCCCTGAATATCATAAAAGATAATGTATTTTTTAAGCCATTAAGCTTTGTGGAAGTTTATTATGTAGAAACAGAAAACCAGAATATATGTGGCTCCAATCGCAAAAAAAGAGAATTTTGGAAATTTCTTGTCTAGGTTAATAAACTTACGGCCACTTGGAACAGATTCTGTCTCTTTTTACAAATACACATCCCTATATACATATCTAAATTAACACACACATCTACACTGACACACACACAAAAATATTGTTTGCAGATTGCCCAATAAAATATGGATGTAAAGTGAAAACCAGATTGCAAAATGGAGGATAAAGTATACTAAAAATGACAGCAAATACAAATTTGATTTACTATCAAACTTGACTGTGAACTTTCCAGAAAGCATGAATCAAAAAGGAAAAATAAAAGACTATATATTTCCCGTAATTGAAATGGAACACACTGACTACTCAAGATATGTATCATTTTACAAGAAATGAAGGGAAATTCTGTTTTAATGTTGCATTTTATACACACCACTAAAGAATATCAAAAAGAAGATTCTCTGACCCTAATAACTACTCACAATTAGATTTTACATCAAATCCAGAAGCCGTAAAAGAAAATAACATTAAATGTAATTAACAGGTAAAATTTAAAAATAGAAAAATTTGACTTTTTTTCTAAAACATATGAAAAGAGGTAGTTTCCTTAATATTAGAAGGGTTCTTTTCTTTTTTAACAACTTTATTGGTGTATAATTGATTTACAATGGTGTGTTAGTTTCTGCTGTATAACAAACTGAATCAGCTATATGTACAAATACATTCCCATATCTCCTCCCTCTCGCGTCTCCCTCCCTCCCACCCTCCCTATCCCACCCCTCTAGGTGGTCATAAAGCACCGAGCTGATCTCCCTGTGCTATGCGGCTGCTTCCCACTAGCTATCTATTTTATATTTGGTAGTGCAACCTAAGTGTCCATTGACAGATGAATGGATAAAGAAGATGTGGCACATATATACAATGGAATATTACTTAGCCATAAAAATAGAAGGGTTCAGGCTTCCCTGGTGGCACAGTTGTTGAGAGTCCGCCTGCCGATGCAGGGGACACGGGTTCATGCCCCGGTCTGGGAGGATCCCACATGCCGCGGAGCGGCTGGGCCCGTGGGCCATGGCCACTGGGCCTGTGCGTCCGGAGCCTGTGCTCCGCAGGGGGAGAGGCCACAGCAGTGAGAGGCCTGCGTGCCGCAAAGAAAGGAAAAAAAGAAAAAATCAAAGGGTTCTTATAAATTAGAAAATGATATAAACAACTTATAGAAAAATAAATGAAATGGCTTTGAACAATATGAAAATATGCCCAATCTACTAGCTAGCAAAGAAAGCAAATTAAAATGACAGTGTTTTCAAATCTCTAGCAAAGATAAAATAGATTTGATGACATACCACATGGTGGAGGAAGTAAACATATCTTTCATATCATTGCTGACGTGAGTCTCCATGGCTCACTGGAGAGCTATTTTGCAGTAACTCTCTATCATTTTCACCTCTAGGGCTCTATCCTACATAAATATTTGCACACATTTGCAAATATTTTTATATAAAAATGGTCATTAAATAATTAAAACACTTTAGTCTAAAATTGGTAGTCTATTAATAATAATTGGTAAAATACTGGCTTAGACAAACACTGAAATTCTATGCAGCATTTAATAACATACAAGTATACATTCAAATATGGAGAGAAGGCTAATATTTCTTAAGTGAATATATCAGAGTACAAAACAGTGACCTTTTTATTTTCTCGTTTGTATAAAAAAGGAACATGTTGAGGGCTGCATATGTACATACATGTGTAGGCACAGGCATGTGAATGGGCTATTTTGGGAAGGATTCATAAGAAACTATTAACAAAAATATTCCTGGAAAATACAATAGGGGAATAAGAATTGGAAGCTGATTCATTTTTTTTTAATTTCTTATTTATTTAAAAAAATTGTTTTTTGGCCACCCTGCGCAGCACATGGGATCTTACCCCAAGACCAGGGATCGAACCTGTGCCCCCTACTGTGGAAATGTGGAGTCTTAACCACTGGACCACCAGGGAAGTCTCGCTGATTCACTTTTATATAACTATTTTTTCATTGTTTAAATTTATTTTTACCATGTGCCATTATTTTCTCACTAAAATTAGCGGGGTTGGGGGAAGCAAAATGATTTCTCAATGGCCTACCAATGATTTGCAAGAAACTAACTAATGTGATCCAAGAGTATTACATTTTAGTCGCTGAAGTTTATGTGGTTGACAGCTGTAGTTTTAAACTACATTCCAGGGAGCCCTAGAATTCCCTAGAGATACCTGGTGCCACTGTGGAGACTGATGGGGAGACAAAGTGGTCAAAATTATGCTGGATACCCCTCCTCACCAGCTGTGTCCAAATCGTTCTTTTATTTACTTTATACATTGAGGCTACACAAAATACTTTGTTTGAATGGAAAATCGTACTGTTAGAAAAGCTTGAAAATTCCTGATATATAGGAATCCATTAATAACACATCCACTAGCTGTCAACTGCGATACGTGAGACAGCTGGAGAGTTCGATTTTAACATACAACATTCCATAATAGTTAAATGACCTTTTGTGTTATGTGGCAATTGCATATGTAAGTAAAACCTCCCAAACCTTTTTTTTTTTTTTTTTTTTTTTTTGCGGTATGCAGGCCTCTCACTGCTGTGGCCTCTCCTGTTGCGGAGCACAGGCTCCGGACGCGCAGGCTCAGCGCCCATGGCTCATGGGCCCAGCCACTCTGCGGCATGTGGGATCTTCCCGGACCGGGGCACGAACCTGTGTCCCATGCATCGGCAGGCGGACTCTCAACCACTGCGCCACCAGGGAAGCCCCCCAAACCTTTCTTATTGGAATGTATTCAGACTATGGCACAATATCGAGGAAAAACATTGGCAATTTATGCGCCAAATTTCCAAACTGAAAAAACAAAAACAACCTAATGTTTTCTATTTAATGCTGCAAGTTTTCTTGGGTTTTATACAACAGGAGTAATTAAACATCAGCCTTCAGAACTTTGTCACATTTATTGAAGAACCAATTGTCAGCATGTATAACTTCATAGAACACAACTTGATATTTTCTTTAATAAGGAGGGGTTTCAGATTTCAAGTTTTGGCTTCGTTTCTAATGGCTGTGCTTAGATTATTAAATTCCTTCTCTAACTGCAACTAAATATGTCTTCTATCTTACTTCAGTTCTGCCTATTTAAAATGCATTTGGCTCTCATTTTATGGCAGAATGAACAATCTGCTTATATGTGTCAGAGACTATGTCTTCTTTCCATCATCAGAAAAAGAGTGCAGTGTGCAGTAGAGAGCATTACTGACACTTGGACAGGAGTTTTTTCTCCTGATGCTCTTATTAGATACAACTTAAACATGTCTCTCCTGCCAGGCATAATTCCTATAAATTGTGACTGCTTCTCCATATGTTTAATCTCTATTTTTATCTAGGTTTCTCTACTGGATTTTCCACTGGATTCCACCCAGATCTCTAACAACTCATAGGAAACGACCCTTTTCAAATGACTCATCTTCATTTCCGGACTTAATTTTCAACACTGTTACTCTCTCTCTGATCCCTTCCGCTTTACCACTCCGCTTCATGCCATTTCCTTGGACATTCCTATCTCTAAGCTAACTGTTGACTTCCTTTGTTCTTTGCTCCACTGAGATCCCAGATAGGACTTGACCCTTCATCTACATAGGATTTTCAAACAAAATTAAAGAGATTTTGAGGCTCTGTGAAGTTTAACAATAGGAAATGTTTTAAATCCAGAATGCTATTCTATATGGACAATCACAGAGTCTCTATTAGAAAGTGAATAGATATGAATAAGGAACTTAACACTGGTTATCCAAAGCCCATACCCACAGAAACCAACTTTCACTGAAAAACAAAAATAAAGAAATGGGAAGGAGTTTTCTCCACCATAAACTATGGCACACCAGAGTTTTACTGTAATATCGACCTGTTCCTAAACCTAACCAATATATTGGGTAGAGCGATGACAAGTAGTTTGTAGGAATGTATTAAACTTTAATGTCTCCCCCCATCACTGGAACCTGAGCCACTGGAAATTCGTAAGCCATACTGGTTTAGAGGATTTTTTGGGAAAAAAAAGATCACCAGAAATAATCAGTTCCCTTTCTGAATGATCATTGTGAGAGATCACTTAACTGGATTATGAAAGAAGGCAACTTAAGAATGATTTCATTCCTTTCCTATGATTGTTTTAATATAATTGTATATGTACATCCAAACAATATAGCGAAGAATAGAACAAAGGCAAAAAGAACTTCCGATGATGAATCAATCTTTTTCAGAGTCAAAAGCTAACATTTCCGTTTCCCTGAGAGAGAGTTTAGAGAAAGCGAATGGGGTGAGGAGAGACTCAGACATATCAGCATGTTGTCTGAGAATAGGGAAGATGAAGTGAAGAGCTGTCAATTGAGACGGGAAAAGAGAGGGGACGTAGAAAATACTCTGGCAAACCAACTGTGCTCCTACTATTTTAGAGAAGCCAGAAAACTGAGTATTTTTTCCTCTTAAGAGATAGTTCATCCTTAGAATCCAGTGGTTTTACTTAACTCTCCACCTTTGTTACAGTCAGTTTTACCATCTAATCTTTGCCGTTGCTAATTTGTAACAATGTCACTCCTCTGAGGCAAAAAAAAAAAAAAAAAAAAAAAAAAAAGGTTAATAAAATAAAATCCAGATGGAATGATAAGGAAGACAGGTTATAAGTGAAGTTAACAATACAAGTGCGTGATGTCCTTACACAAAATCTACAGAATTCATACGTATCTCTTATTAAACCAGATTTTCCCAATGTCTCTGCAACCCTAGAGGGACAATCTTGTCACTTATGTTTCTTAACTTCCTGAGAGGAAGATCAAGACACCTACAAAAGCCTCTTGAATACTGAACTCTAATTTTCAGCCACTCCCATTCATATCATCAAGCTAACATATGAAATATTAAAGTTCTATTTTGAAGTCTAGGGAGAAAAGTTAAAAACCAAAAAATATTGTCTTTTGGGAAAATTTAAAAAATAAACATCCAGGGCTTCCCCGGTGGCGCAGTGGTTGAGAGTCCGCCTGCCGATGCAGGGGACACGGGTTCGTGCCCCGGTCCGGGAAGATCCCACATGCCGCGGAGCGGCTGGACCCATGAGCCATGGCCGCTGAGCCTGCGCGTCCGGAGCCTGTGCTCCGCAATGGGAGAGGCCACAACAGCGAGAGGTCCGCGTACCGCAAAAGAAAAATAAATGAATAAAAAATAAAATTACCAGTTACTAGATAGTTAAATCTGATCTTCATACCCCCATGTAATCTTCTAATATTTGTTTCTTCCTCATTTATAAATCATTAAATATTGTATGAAAATCAGATAATCCCCTTCCTAGTTTGCTTAAAAGTATTGATTATAGTTATTAAATTTCACATTAAAAATGAAAAAGAGCTGTAGTAATGGCCCCTCAAATGATGAATGGAATAAATCTAATGTGTTTGATCTTAATTTTCTTAGATTTTCCAGAGTTGAATTTTATGTTTTTGAATGTATACTCCTTGAGTATTCTCTAGCTTGTAAAATTTATAGAAGTTTCAAATAAATAAGCAAGCTTGAAAAAATTTCAGTTTAAAGTTAAAGAAATCCAAATTCCTTGTATTATTGAATATTGTTTAATAAAAGCAAGTATGAATCTGTACCAGCTCAAAGTATGTAGAAATTATCTTTTCTCAGGTTTTCTTTACACTTCAAACTAAAGTTTAACATCCTGTTATAACACAAAAAAACTCCACAATGCATTGTAACACATAATTGTAAAATTTGAGGTGTTTAAATTTAATATAAATTCTATCAGAACAACACATGCCTGCCACAACTAATCTTACAAATACTCCATTAGCTAGCATGGTGAATTCATGAGATTAAAAAAAAATTCTCTGAGGAAATCCATATCAATGACTTTGGTACTTAGGATTATTAATTTACTGCTTTCTGGAAAGCTGCTTTCTCAGGTGAAATATGTCACACCATCAGTAGAATTAAATGCAGTATCAAAGTATCTCCCTAACCTCATTCAAACACTTTAGAGACACTTCCCCATTGCCTGATTAACCTTGTCCAGGAGAGATAAATGTTGGCTTAGGTTATTCTGGGGAAATAAAACATCGAATGGCGTTTTGCTGTTGGAAGTCTATTATCTGCATAAACAAAATTTCATTCCAGTTTGTCAATACACCAGCCAAAATATATCTGGATGGATTTTCATCAGTGGTCAAAGTTATGTTGTAATAAGTTCATTGACCTCAAATATAGCATAAGTGGTGTCTTCAAGATTTATATTAAGGTGGTATCCTTCAGAGATGCTGAAATTGAGGTCTGAGACTTGTAGGATTACAGGAAGAAGAGACATGCCAGAAATAATAGAATGACACAGGCAGACAAATCAGACTTTGGTTTCAAATGTGAGCTGCTTTTCAAAATCACAAGGGCATACACTGATTTTCAGGTTCAGATTTCTAATGAAGATGCTTTCTAGTTGGGCAGCTCTGCACCCAGGATGAAAATCATCAGGGATTTATTTGTCTAATGATGGTAAGTCAAAGAGGAATATTACAATAACCTTTTTTTTTAACATCTTTATTGGAGTATAATTGCTTTACAATGGTGTGTTAGTTTCTGCTGTATTACAAAGTGAATCAGTTATATGTATGCATATATCCCCATATCCCCTCCCTCTTGTACCTCCCTCCCACCCTTCCTATCCCACTCCTCTAGGTGGTCACAAAGCACCAAGCTGATCTCCCTGTGCTATATGGCTGCTTCCCACTAGCTACCTGTTTTACATTTGGTAGTGTATGTATGTCAATGCTACTCTCTCACTTTGTCCCAGCTTACCCTTCCCCCTCCCCATGTCCTCAACTCCATTCTCTACATCTGTGTCTTTATTCCTGTTCTGCCCCTAGGTTCATCAGAAAAATATTATTTTTAGATTCCATATATATATATGTGCTAGCATATGGTATTTGTTTTTCTCTTTCTGACTTACTTCACTCTGTATGACAGACTCCAGGTCCATCCAGCTCACTACAAGTAACTCAATTTCATTTCTTTTTGTGACTGAGTAATATTCCATTGTATATATGTACCACATCTTCTTTATCCATTCAACTGTCAATGGACAGTTAGGTTGCTTCCATGTCTTGGCTATTGTAAATAGTGCTGCAGTGAACATTGTGGTACATACCTCTTTTTCAGTTATGGTTTTCTTAGGGTATATGCCCAGTAGTGGGATTGCTGAATCATGTGGAAGTTCTATTTTTAGTTTTTTTTAAGTAACCTCCATACTGTTCTCCATAGTGGCTGTATAAATTTACATTCCCACCAACAGTGCAAGAGGGTTCCCTTTTCTCCACACCCTCTCCAGCATTTATTGTTTGTAGATTTTTTGATGATGGCCATTCTGACTGGTGTGAGGTGATACCTCATTGTGGTTTTGATTTGCATTTCTCTAATGATTAGTGATGTTGAGCATCCTTTCATGTATTTGTTGGCAATCTGTATATCTTTTTTGGACACATGTCTGTTTAGGTCTTCTACCCATTTTTGGATAGGGTTGTTTGTTTTTTCGATACTGAGTTGCATGAGCTGCTTGTATATTTTGGAGATTAATCCTTTGTCAGTTGTTTCGTTTGCAAATATTTTCTCCCATTCTGAGGGTCGTCTTTTCATCTTGTTTATGGTTTCCTTTGCTGTGCAAAAGCTTTTAAGTTTCATTAGGTCCCATTTGTTTATTTTTATTTCCATTTTTCTAGGAGGTACCATGTCCTTGGATTGGAAGAATCAACATTGTGAAAATGACTATACTACCCAAAGCAATCTACAGAGCCAGTGCAATCTCTATCAAATTACCAATAGCATTTTTCACAGAACTAGAACAAAAAATTTCACAATTTGTATGGAAACACAAAAGACCCCGAATAGCCAAAACAACCTTGAGAAAGAAAAACAGAGCTGGAGGAATCAGGCTCTCTGTCTTTAGACTATACTGCAAAGCTACAATAATCAAGACAGTATGGTACTGGCACAAAAACAGAAATATAGATCAATGGAACAAGATAGAAAGTCCAAAGATAAACCCACACACATATGGTCACCTTATCTTCAGCAAACAAGGCAAGAATATACAATGGAGAAAAGACAGCCTCTTCAATAAGTGGTGCTGGGAAAACTGGACAGCTACACGTAAAAGAATGAAATTAGAACACTTCCTAACACCATACACAAACATAAACTCAAAATGGATTAAAGACCTAAATGTAAGGCCAGACACTATAAAACTCTTAGAAGAAAACATAGGCAGAACACTCTATGACATAAATCACAACAATAACCTTCTTGAAGGCTACAAAACCCTTTGTAAGACCACTTTTGACCAGTAACCAATGGAATTTTGCATAACGTTTTATTATAAAGAGATTATGTTAGGTCAGTCTCCCAGAGGAAAACAAAATGAAAGGAATAAAATGAAAAGAAATGAAAAATTCTTTTCCTGTAACTGAATTCATACAGAAGCATTCTGGCTCTGACACTATATAGCACACCATGGGTATCCTTAGAACAGGAATGTCCCAGTATTAGGGGGATTAAGTTCAGCCCACATGAGACCATTTCATACTTTGAACAAGTTATTTTCAAAGTGAGAATGATATGTATACATAAATTGCTTAACAATGACTGTGGGAGAACTAGGCTTATTAGCAAAAACAATTTTGTACAAATGATCAAACATCAGTTTTTGACACATGTGCTTGGTTATCATTCATAATATTCATTCATTCATTCATAATGTTCAAGCTTGAGGACAATTGAATTACTGTAAAATTTAGTGAACAAAATAATCAACATGTATATTCCCACATTTATTCTACACTGAGAACTGTCATCATTTTTATCATTTTAGTTAAGAATCTGAAATTAATACACTTGTGTTTAATTGGACATGTTGAAAAATAATTTCAGCTCTTAACATGGAATTACTCTCACTTTTCAAATATAATTACTTAGTCAATGGATGTTACTCTTCTGTGAAGCATTTTAGTAGTAAGTACAGTCATTCCTTTATTATTATGTAACGTACTGTATGTGTTTTTCACTTTTTTTCTACTTCTGAAGCAATCTACCTCCTTTTTCATAGAAAGTTATTTAAGAAATAAAGACAACTATTTATTCTCTCCATTTTATTAATTTGTACTTTAGTGTTTCATTGTGACTGGCTCTCCTCTACACTGCCTTTCAAGTTTGCATAGGCCCAGTGATGGCAGTGAGGGTAGATGCTAATGAGGTAACTGATCTCTCAAAAGGATTGAGGAGAAGGACTGATTTTTATTTCTATTTCTAATGCTCCCAAAAGTAAAATTATTTTTATTTGTTGATATATAATGTAGTAAGTCTATATACTAGAAGAAACACACTATGAAATGGTCCTCTAATTCACACCCTAATCCAAGTGATCTTTTTATTATTTTGGATGCCAAGAATTTCACCTGTTTTAAACCTATTCAGTTACAAACAAAAAAAAATTCCCTACAAGTTTCACTTTTGTGTTGTAACACTTGAAAAATGAGTGACTGGAGCTCAGCACAGAAACCCTTTAGCCTGCTAGATGAACCCAAGAGAGGCGAGAAAACAATAGAAGTGAGAAAGATTTAAAGTATTCAATTTTATCACTTCTCTAGAGGAGTGGCCCACAGATGCTGGAGTAGGTCAACAAAGAAGTGCTTTGGTGCTTTCTGGCCAGTTATACATGATAAATGCTCTACAAAAAATGTTAAGTTCTTTGTGGATGAGGCATTTGTTGTATCATGTTAAGTGTAAGGTCTCTTTCTTGAAAATTCTCTCTTCTGTGCTTCCCTCTCAATCTGTTTTAAACAATAGGATTATTCTAAACAAGTTTACAATTTTGTAAGTATAATTTACCAATCCAAATGTACAGACTGAGTCATAAAATTGGGAGGGGGAATGGTCCTGTTATTTCCCTTCACTGTCCTCTTCACCATCTGGTATATTACGTATATGCTTGCCTCATTTAATTGTTTACTGTCTGTCTCACCACACTAAAATGAACCCTCGCTGAGTTTAGGGTTTTTATATGTCTCATATATGGCAGTTACATAGCCGGTACTTAATAAACATTTGTTCAATGACTAAACAAAGAGATAAATTAATCAGATAAAAGAAACAATGTTACTGAATGAGAAGGAAGGAAAATACACTCATGTTCTATGTGGCACACTTATTCATCCTGTAAAAAAAATCTGGTTGATGTAATAAAACAATTTTAAGTTTTAATGTATATGGAATCGAGTATTTTTAGAAATATTTGATTTGTAAAACACCATTTATATATAATAGTCAAAAGGTAAATCCAATACTGTGTATATTTTATTTATTGATGGATTTTTGTCTTTACCTACTGTTAAATCCTTGGGATTTTAAATTGACTATCAACAAATACAAAAAGATTTGAAATGATTTGAAACCAAATTTTAAGTATTTATTTTTATTTAAATGTTAGAAAAATTGTCCTCTAATTGAATATTAAAATTTATACTGAGAAATATAAACTCAGCACATTGAATTTTTCAAGTAAAAATTTATGAGCATTTTCCACACACTAAATTGAAATATTTTCTTTAAAAATGAACAGAAAATACAACTTTTTGGAAAAAGATCAGAAGTTAAATTATGTCACTAATAAGTATCCGTTTTGCATGATGAATTTTACTTCAAGCCCTAGAATGTATAAGAATCAGAGGAATAGGAGATTTTGAACCCACTGACTATAATAAATCTCAGGTTACTCACTTCTCAATGCATGCTTGATTTAGTGGAATAAGGGAAATGAATTGAGGGCGCCTGAAGAAGATCTGATGTATGCGAGTGGGTCCCTTGTGTTATTCAAGGAAAAAAGCAAAATCGCAAAATTAGTCCTCTGTGATATTGGCAGGAGTAGAAGACATCAAGTAAAATCCTTCAGTTCAAGTATATTTTTTGTATGAGAAAAATCCATTGTTTCTATGAAATCTGTAAATATTATTTTATAATTAGGTGAAAATAGCCTATAAAAACACATTCAGAATCAAACCTCAATAATTGCTATTTACGCATTTGAGTTTCCAATCCTTGCTTAGTTTCATTCTTCTAGCACTAATCTTACCTGAGATCTTCAAAATTGGTAGTAGGAATTTGCAAGATGATTAATACTGCTTGGGTATAGCTTGTTAATCTATGTGTGGCCATCTTAAATTTTCAACAAATGTTTCTGGTTTTCTTCCTACACATGCACCTCACCCTGCTTCCAGATACCTTGTAAAATCGTACCCCACATCCTCTTGTGTTTGGGTGAACATATGTGATTATTCTGGCTAATGAGTTAAGACACAGGCCACTTCCAGGTCTTTTAATTGCTGAAATGGTATCCTCCTGAGATTCTTTTCTTATTTTGCATGATGAAAAAGTATCATGATGTTGGCTGTGCTGTTGCCAAGGGTTTCTGGGTGATTACACTGACCCCGAACTTAAACCCCCGCCATCAAAATGTGACGGATATGTAATATGAGTGAGAAATAAAACTGTTATTTTAAGTCATTAAAGTTTGGGTGGTTGTCTGTTATGCAACATATCTTAGATTTTCCTAAGTATAAAATTTTCCAGAATCAATACTTGGGTGCTCCCGTGGTCATTCCCAGGCATGTGTCGAGTAGCTAACAATTTGAATCACCTGATGCACACTTCCAGCTGAGGGCAAGCAAAGGGTTTCATATCATAACCAATGTCCTTTACACAGTCTATAGTACTGTGTGTTTTGTTCTTTTATTTCTCTGCTTTTTGTTGGCGATTCTGCACAAGTCTCTCTCTAAGCTTCCATATTTAGAGTTTCCTAACTCTGCATCTTCCCAACATCTCACCCCAGATGAAGCCCAGACTAACTAGTTCAGTGAGACCACAACCAGATGCACTGAGATGGCCTATTTCTTCACTCTCAAAATCCAGATATTGAGAAATTGGGACATACTTCCATGTGTACATGGATGTTGGGGTGGGAGATAAGGAGGTAGAACTCCAACTTTGGTAAAAATATATTCCTGTTGAAACTAACAAATCAAGTCCATTTTATACAGCTTGGTTAGGTTCTAGAATTAATGTTTATTGCCAATTAAGTAGGCATGATAGAGGTTGTCCTAACCTATCATTTTTAATATTGTCTCTATGGGAAAATGTATATCAAGTTCCAAACCGTTGATTCACAAATTAACTTCTGGAGCACTACCAGCTTTTAAAATGTGGCTTCCTGCAAGGCAAAATGAGTAAGGCATAGAAACAAAGAGATAATACCCAGGTTTCCTATCTTCTGTGTACAAGGATGGTAGCTTAATAGTGATAAGACTATCTGCCTGAGCAGCCTATAAAATATGTATTTACTGAGCATTCACTATTGAGGTTAAAATTTCTGTCAATTTCTGCTACATAATTCACAACCATGTGGGAGGAATTTAGCCCTAGAAATGAAGAAAAAGTGACAGAATACATGGTGTCACGATCCCGTCCACAGTACATCAGCATATTTGTAATCCAGAGGTCTGTGCCCTGACAATTATTTCCAGTAGATCGGTACTGTAGCAGATGCGGAATCACTGATAGACTGAACTCACTACCTCTTTAGTGTACTTTTTTCTCACACTGACATTTGATTGTTATGTTATAGTGAATACCCATTATTTTGCATAAATCTGCCTGATTGTGCTACTGGGTCAACATGATAATCCTCAATTACAAAAAGGGAAGAATACCAAGGGTAAGGTTGGGATTTCTATTAAAAGACCAAGTGTACATTTGATATGCACTATACATTTAGGCCAAAGAGTTTAATATTTGGCTATTCATCTTCCTTGGTATGAAATTTCTGCCACTGTGCAGGACTTCCAGAAATGAGAGGAATTAGGAGCTACAGTTCTCATTAAAATATACTTAGTTTAAGCCAGGCAATACTAGCATATTTACAGAATAGAAGCAACCCTGAAAAATAATTGTGTCTATTACAGGTTGTAAAGAAAAGCCAGGACTCCACTGTCCACTGAACATGCTAATTGAATCTAACCTTACAAAAAGATGAAGCAAACAATGTTTTCTCTAATTGCAAAGGTCTCTAGCTGGGTACATATTCCTATTTATCCCTTCACACTTGGATAATTCGTGGTGTTTCATACAGATCCTCCTTCTTAGGAAAAGATTCTTAATTCGCAAAATAAGCCCATTGCTTTTTTTATTGATGCCTCAGAGCGTTTTGGCATGAACCCTTGGGGAACAAAGTTTCAATTTATTTCAAGGGGATTTTTTAAAATTCTAGGTTATGGATAACCTCCTCAAATAAGTTTCAGAGCCAGTGGTTACTACACAAGTACTTTCCCAGATTAAACACCAATTGGAAGAAGTATACCCCTTTTATGCTGACAGTCACTTTCTATGAGTTGTCTCTGGTAACAGAAGTTTAGATGAATAAATTGCTACTATTAAGAGTTAAAGTTGGAGGATGGGCATCCCACACTAGAAGTTATACAGGCTGTAAGCAAACAATTACTAAGTTATGAATACGGCCAAAATGTACTGTATTTTTTATTAGACCAATAAAAATATTCTCAATTTCCATTTTGGTGTATTGGAGTATCTAGGAAGAAATATAGGAGTTCTGAGTCACTGGGAGGGGCAGAGCTTCGAGAAAATACCAGTAAGCCCACTGCAGAAGACTTAGGAGCAAAACCAGTGAAGTAGTCCATGTTGATGAAGATCAAGAACATCCTTCATCAATAGAGTGACCACAGTTATTGGGACTCATGAGGCAGACATGCTCGATTAATTCCATGACTGGCTCCCTGGGACAGCAAGTAAGGTAGTACAGTGGTGCTTCTGGGGATTTTAAGAGTGTGAATATCATTCTGGAAATTTTACTTATCATTATCTGATGATTAAAAGACATGCTATCAGTTACCTTTCTTTTTTCTCAATTAAACTTCCACCTAAAAGGCCATGATCAGAATATGAGTGAAGAGGCATAGCTCTAATATAACATGCATTTCTTAGATATATGAATGAGAGTATGAGCCCAAAGAGTATAATACATCTCCAAAGAAGATAACTGGGTATCTTGTTTGTACCTTATTTCTAATAGTAAACATCCGGGAAATGTTATAATTAGGTCTTTATTAGGAATGTATAAGGATTAATACATTTTAAAATTGAGATTAAAAAGACAATGAGTGCTTCTGTTTCGTATATTTTAGCCCTGGAAGATAATTTTATACCAGTGGCATCTAGAACATAAAATAATATCAGACTTACATAGATTTAAAAGCCTGGAAGTAGTTTACATGCTTATATTCAGGAAGCATGCTGGTGTGCCCAGGCATGTAAGTGAAGTTAACTATACAGCACATAACTTAAACTTATAACACAGATATAAGCAAGTAATATAAAATTTCTCTAGAGTCATATGAAGTCAGTTATAAGCTACAACATTTTTTCCAGCTAATCAACTTGCTGGTTGACCTTTAGAAAGTTGTGATATGTTCAGAACTTGAGTTTAGCATACGTGAAAAAAACAGCCAAATAAGCTTTATATTGTTACACTATTTTGCTATCCAGGACCTACAATATAAATCATAAGGATAGGAAAATGATGTTTGGGAAGTACTGAGTAAATTCTGTGGATGAATCAATAGTTTCCTTTAGATTCATATCTCAGTTATATGTAAACATGTATCTATACAACAGAAACACATTCTGAGATGTACATACAGGTATGAATATTTCATGCCTTGTACTATAATTCTAAATGGCATATAATTAAAGATGATATGTCATGTTCTATCATAATATGGTAGAAGAATCATTATTCAGAAAAGACTCTGCTTTGGTTTAGATACCTCTCTTTTGTCAACATTGCTATACGCATCACCTTTGGAGCCTTAGCTTTTTCTAACTTACAACACTTATCGGTTTTCCTCTAGTTTAAATAGGTTTCTTTTGTATCATTTTCTGCAATTACTCAAAGATCACTAAAATATAGTGACTTCGGGGATTAACATGCAACAAATTAGGAAAAAAATCATTTTTAAATGGAATTTATATTTCTATTCCAATACACGCAAAGCAAGAGTGCCACTTCAGAATGTAGAAACTTCAATAAAATGCCTTAACTCTTTAATAGATATTTATTGTGCACCTACTATAAGCCAAGCACTGTTCTACACTGTTGGGATATATTGGTGGAAACAACAAACACAATACCTGCCTTTACAGAGTTTATGATCCTAGCAACAGGACCTAGACAATACAAATACATATAATAAGTAAAATATTTAGTATGTTAGAAGCTTATAAATGTTGAGAAAAACTTACACAGGTAAGTGGAATAGGGAATATAAGTGGTAAAAGGAAGATGTGATTTTAAATAGGGAGATTAGTGTCAGCCTGAATAAGAAAGTAACATCTAAGCCTAAACATGAGGAAATTGATGCTGTTAGCTACATGGCCATCTACAAGGGGCACATTCCAGTGCAAAGCTCTACAGTATTAGAGTGCTAATGTGTTCAACTAATGGAAAGGAGGTCAGTGCACCTGTTAAGACCTGGGCTAGAGAAAAAGTTGGAGATGATGTCAGCAAAAGTAACAGGGGCCTAAATTACATAAAATCCTATAGGAATGAGAGGACTTTAGCCTGTGCTAAGAGTGAAATGGAGACACAAACTGGATTTTGAACAGACAAGCAATAACACGAACACTCACTTCTATAAAGGATAACTCTGGTTATTGTGTTGAGGAGAGTAAAATGAGGGAAACCACTTGAAAGCCTATTGCAATAATCCAACTGAAAGGTGATTATTATTTGGACCTTGCTGATAACAATGAAAATAGTAAAAATTGATCAGAATCTGGATATATTTTCAGAAACTTTATGATGGATTAATAACGAGATGAGAATGACAGGAGTTAAATATGACCCCAAGGTTTGGAGACTGAGCGTACAAAAGGATGGAATTGTCATCAAATGAAATGGAGACAATTCTACATGTAGCAGGTTTGGTGGGAATACTGAGAGTGCAGGTTGGGCATGTTAAGTTTGAGGCACTTATTAGATATAAACATAGATATGCTGAGTACTCAGTTGTTCAAGAGTGGAGGTCAGGAAAGAGGTATGAGCTGGAGATAGAAATTTTGGAGTCACCTGAAGTAGATGATAACACCAGGAGCATGAGACATTTTAAATAACTCAAGAGTACAAAGACTGACAATCCTGGGGCACTTTAACATTAAGAAGTGGTAGAAAACAAGAGGCATCAGAACACCAGAGTGACAAGTGAAACAGTATATACACATAAATGCCAAGTAAAGAAAAATTTTAAAGTTATGACTAATTCTGCCAAATGTTTCTTGTAGAGCTGAAAATTGACCACGGATGTGTGAAAAACAAGATGGACTTAGTGGAGTGATAGGGATGAAAGCCTGATTGTTCAGGGTGTAAAAGAGAAAAGGTGAAAACTAAGAACAGTTGATTGGTTTTGCAGAAAATGGAACAGAGACATGGGAAGGCAATTGATGGGCAAAGTTTGGTCAAGAGAAGATTTTACAGTTGACTCATGAACAACACAGAGGTTAGTGGGCACTGACCCCCATGCAGTTGAAAATCCATGAATAACTTTATAGTCATCCCTCTGTATCCAATGTTCCACATTCCTGGATTCAAATAACTGCGGATCATGTGGTATTGTAGTATGTGTTTATTGAAAAACATCTGCATGTAAGTGGACCCACAGAGTTAAAACCCATGCTGTCCAAGTGTCAACTGTACTTTCTATTTTTTATTTAGGAAAAATAACTGCATATTTGTACACTGTTCAGATGATTTGATGGCAGGGAAATATTGATGACGTACAAGAGACTGTGTAAAGAATGTCTGGAGAAATATTTTATTGGTGGTGAGAGGAAAAAATTCTAGAGTAAAAATGGAAAGATATTGCCTAATATCCTATAAATAAGGTGTTGGAGAAGTATTATAGACTCTCCTCTTTTTACCCCAAGAAAAGTAATCTCCACAGAATTTTTGCTTGAAAAGCTCTCTTCCAACTTATTTCATCTACCAGACATCTTGTCTATCATTCTTAAACCTAAGACTCTATCAACAAAGGTTAATGTGAATCTTGGGGGAATATTAAGCTATGCTCCAGAAAGGCCAAAACTAAGGCAGCAAGAAGTGAGTAGGATTTACAGGCTAGCTCTGGTCAGTGAGCCTCACTAATCAACTTCCATAATTGACTCCTGTACCCACAAACACAGGCAGAAACACACACCCTGGCACTGGGGTTAACTGAAAGGGACATTTCTTAGAAGAAAAGGTGACAGCTGTAAACAAATTTCTGGAAAAATAAAAATCTTAAAGTTGATACTTGAATAAATAAGACTCTGAATAGACTTAAGTGTTATCTTAAGATAAGACTTAGAGAAGGTTTCGTGGCCAAAGGCAACCATTTTGCAGTCTCAGTTCCAAGCAGTTAGTAGCAGTTAATACAGCAGTGAGTGGGATGGGTACAGAGGTTGGCAAAAGGGATCCAAGCAGATCTCAAAGTGGCACAAAAAGTATGTTCTACAAAAACTAACTATTAAGGATTCCGAAATGGGTGTACATGTATGTGTGTACACAAAGTCATTGAAAATAATCTTATTGCCAATAAAACAAAGATTTGAAAATTCAAAAGAAAAGCCTAATATTAACTAACCTAATTCAATAAAATATTCAAATGGAATTCATTCTAGATGTAAAGATGATATTCAGTATATCTGTTAAAATAATTCATATTAATGAAAAATTGAAATATTGGCATTAATTTATCAATAGAGGCAGAAAAGAATTTGATGAAATTAACTTTCAAGTATAATACAAATTCTCAGTAAACTAGACATAGAAAAGGCCAATCTCAATTTCAGAATCAACAGTAAAATTAATTCTACATATGTTTTAGAGGAATTTCCTTTATGTTAGATATGCAAGACATTGCTAAAGGCTCTTTATCAATGCTATCGTGCAACATGGTGCTGGTGATCATATAAATGAAAGATAAACAGGTAAATATGTGTAAAGGAAAGGTAAGAAATTTTTTTGTTGTTGCATGTGATATGGACTCTCACATAAAATGCAACAGAATCAAGTAACAGAATTAATAGTCTAGCATATTTGCTGTGTAAAATATTAACTTTGAAAAAAAAATCAAAATTATTCCCCCTTATTGCTAACACAACTACTGAACTAGAATACATAATAAGGGGTGGGGGGGGAACGAGACAAAAAAACAATATTGTATCTCAGAATCAGATTAACAAATAATGCACAGGACCATTCATTACTTTTAGTTTTGTTTCTTAAATACTCATGCAGGTATATAAACATGATGTGCACAAAGCAGATCCATGCATCTAGAAACTTGGCATATGATTAATATGCCAATAAAAATCTATTAATAAGGAAGTGATGAACTTATAAGTTTCATGCTTAGTCTCCTTGGTTTTGCCAGTCCACAGCATACCACATGATATCACCCTGCCAGCATTCACATCTCTGGGAGCTTTCTGTGAGAGCCAGACTTCACTCTGTCTGTCTGTAGGGTAATCCCAAAGTGGCCAAGAATCCAACTCTCCCTCAGTGAGAAATAACCACTAGGGTCGTGTTTCACACTAGCTCCCATGTTTCCACAATGGTATTAAGCTCCAGTTACACACCTTGGTAGCTTGCTGGAAAATTCATCTTTCATTGGCTTTCTTCCCTTCCTTTTCTTGCTTAACCAACGCCCTGATTTTTTCTGGGATAGTATCTCAGATCACTTGTACTATCTGGAATCCTTGCCTCAGGATTCTTGTCTGCTTTGGGAGGAACCAAAAGCACAGTAGTGTCCTATTTCTTTCTTCAAAGATGAAATTCAGTTGGATTTATACCCAAATGTCAAAATTAAAATTTAATGTAGAAGAAATTCATGGAGGAGAATATCCCTGTAGCCCCGGGACAAGCACAAAATCGTTATATAAAACATCAGAAAGTTCAACTTGACTACAACAAAATTAAAGATTACTATTTACAATGGACACAATAAACTAAGTTTGTGATGGTAACTGACCAGGAGAAAATATGTACAATGTTTAAAGTTGAAAACTGATCGATATCTAAATGTAAAAAGAATTTCTAAAAAATAAGAATGTTTAGTAGAAAAATGGCCAAACAGGGTGACTAGGCAGTTCAGAGAAAAGTAAAACCAAATAGCTAAAAAAAAAAAAAAAAAAAAAAAAAAAGATGCTCTTCCACACTGCTTATCAGAGAAATAGAAATGAAAAACAGCGAGGTGTTGTCTCTATAATCGTGATCATAGTTCAAAAATTACAGATATTGATAATACTCTTTGAGAGGTTGCAGGAAACTGTGGCCCTCAAACACTACTCACTTGAGAAAACACAATTGTAATCATTCTGGTAACTAATTGACAGGACCTATGAAACTAATTTTGTGTGACCTATGGCCCTTCAAACAAAATTCTGCATATATGGCAGTTTCTTACAAAACCAAACATACTCTTACCATATGATCCAGCAATTACACTACTTGGTATTTACTCAAAGGATTTGAAAACTGTTTCTACACAAAAACCCACACAGAGATGTTGATATCAGGCTTTATTCCTAATTGACAAAACTTGGAAGCAACCAAGATGTCCTTTAGTAGGCAAATGGTTAAACTGTGGAATATTAGTGCTATAAAAGAAATTAGCTATAAAGCCATGAAAAGACATGGAGGAAACAATGCATACTACTAAGTGAAAGAAGCCAGTCTGAAAGGTTAATTACTGTATGATTCCAAGTATATAACGTTCTGGAAAAGGCAAAACCATAGAGAGAGTAAAAAGATCAGTGGTTGATATGAGATGGGGTAGACAGGGATGAATAGGCAGAGCAAAAAGGGTTTTTTGTTGTTGTTGTTTTTTTTTAGGGCAGTGAAACTAATATGTAATATACTATAATGGTAGATACAAGTTATCATAAATTTGCCCAAACCCATAGAATGTATAACATCAAGAGTGAACCCTTATGTAAATTATGGATTCTTGGTGATCATGATGTATCTATGTAGATTTATCAATTATAACAAACGTACTACTCTGGTGGGGGATGTTGATAATGGGGGAGGTTAGGCATGTGTGGAGTGCGAGCTACATGGGTTATCTCTGTCCTTTCCCCTAATTTTGATGTACACCTAAAACTGCTCTAAAAATAGTCTTTTAAAAAGTCTGCATAGGGACTTCCCTGGTGGCACAGTGGTTAAGAATCACCTGCCAGGGGCTTCCCTGGTGGCGCAGTGGTTGAGAGTCCGCCTGCCGATGCAGGGGACACGGGTTCGTACCACGGTCCGGGAAGATCCCACGTGCCGCAGAGTGGCTGGGCCCATGAGCCATGGCCGCTGAGCCTGCGCGTCTAAAGCCTGTGCTCCGCAACGGGAGAGGCCACAACAGTGAGAGGCCCGCGTACCACACACACAAAAAAGAATCACCTGCCAATGCAGGGGACACAGGTTTGATCCTTGGTCTGGGAAGATCCCACATGCCGTGGAGCTACTAAGCCCGTGCGCCACAACTACTGAGCCTGTGCGCCACAACTACTGAATCCTGCACACCTAGAGTTGGTGTTCCGCGACAAGAGAAGCCACCGCAATGAGAAGCACGTGCACCTCAATGAAGAGTAGCCCCCACTCTCCTCAACTAAAGCCCGCACGCAGCAACGAAGCCCCAACGCAGCCAAAAATAAATAAAATAAATTTATTTTTTAAAAGTCTGCATATATGATCTAGAGAATATCTTGCTCAGTTATAAAAAAATCCTAATTTAAATAGCATCAAACTGCAAATATTTGACCTAAAAATGGTGATTGCCCAGAATGTTCACCACTCTGAAGTTTTGATAATGTAGAGCACAGTAACACACATATCACTAGGGGAATAGTTCGGTAAAAGGTTGTAGATAACAGTATTGTTTAGTGGTTAGAAACAACAAAGTAGATATACATTCAACACCAGAGGTAGAACTTTAAAACATAGTGCTGAATATGTAAAAGAATGAGCTATAACACAATAAGTTATATAAATTAAAAACATACACAGCTCTGTACTCATCAAAGATACATAAACACATCCTTATCCAGGGGCAATATTAACCTGGTAAAGTGTTAACTGGCCTGTGAGGAAGAGAATGGGCATGGAGACTAGGAATAAAGGAAGAAAGTATTAAAAAATTCATGCCTAGTAAAATGGGAAATTTGTGGACATAGGCCATCAGGATAGTGTGCCAGGAACTGAAGACTCTCAGTAAGGCAAATCTCTGAATCTAGGGTCAAAATAAAAATAGAAAGGATATTTCCCACCTATTACTCTGTGAAGATTAATTTAGAAAATGTTTAAAGAGCTTAGTATATAGTGAATATTAAATAAGTGATAACTATTATGATAAGTATTGTCGTTATTAATATAGCTGGTGTGCTTTTTTACTCTTTAATGGGCATTTTCACCAATGCGGTTTTTCTCCACAAGTTCCTCTAAAATGAAGTACCACACAAAATAGTTAATATAAAGCTCTGATTTACTTTTAGATACATGATGTGAAACGTACCTTATTTTAATATTATTCTGGCTTCCCTAGGACTGAGAGGGAGGGAAGTTGGAACAAATTCACGTTTTTTAATGAAATAGGAGTTAATCTTCATTAGTGGTTTTGTTTGTTTGTTTTAAATATCTTCAGACGCATTTGAAAGCTGGAAGGTAGACAATGTGGCACAATCGTATTGGATTTCACTCTGGAGTTTGAGTCTAGGTAACAAGATGAGGAATGAACAGCTTTGTAAATTCAATCCATAATCAAAGCTGATTTGCTGCAGGTTGATTTTCAGAAAAGCAAAACCTGCAGTCTTACCACAGTCAAAAATAACATGATGAGGCAATTCTGTCTGATGGGATCCATGCTGGATGAAATCCCAGATAATACAATGCATTTGTATTATCCCAGATAACAGTATATTTCCCAAAGCAGAGAGCTTGGCTCATTGTGCAAAACAATTGCTGGATCGGTGGCTCTTGTTCAGAAGCCCTGCCAGCTCTGATTTTCGGAGGCCGTCTGCTGAGGACAGAAAACAAACTCCTCCCAAATGTCAGGCAAGGCAGCAGCAACAGTGACCTCTTCTGCCTCTCCCAGTCTCATTTCCCATGTGCAAGCCTGTGTTTGCTTTTTCTAGGACAATTACTATCTATGTACACTTTATCCCTCCTCGTCCCGTAGGTTCTTCCATAGGCATTTCCCAGTGTTCAGTGATTCCTTTGGTTGTACCTCACACCTTTACTGAATAGAACACCAAGCACTGAACAGGGTGCATACTTATATTTTATAAACGACTTCAATAAAATCAGTCAGGAAGAAGGTGGAGTTGAAGAAAGGGAAATATTAAAGAAATGAAGAATAAAAAGGATTTAGCATCTTTGGAGTGGCAATTCTATGTTGTAAAGCACACAGGATTTAATTTTAGAGACACAAATTGGAATCTTGCCTTTACTGCTTTCTTCCTAGTTGACCTTACATAATTAACTTAAAATCTCTACATCTCAGTTTACTCAGCTGTAAAATTGTGCCCAACGCTGCTAAAATAATAAAAGTAAATGACATTACCTATGCAAACTGAGTATCATAACATCTAGCACAAAAGAGAATCAAATATAATTATGAACTAAAATGAACAAATATCACTAATTATATGTAATATACTATTTTGTTTAGTAATAAATAGTAAAATAACTACAACATCATTACTACCTCTTGGTTACTGTAATTAAGCTACACTTTCTCCCAAGGCATAGTTAACAATTCTTCCCCCAATATATTATCTGGCTTTTTGGCCCAGTATTGGTCAAGGAGTATCTTTAAGTGGCTATGAATTCGTTAAGATGCCATTAATATGGAATTTATTCTCAATTCCATGACCCATTGTTGGTCTGTTTGCCCTCAGTTTTCAATAATTCTAGGCAAATTAACTAGGAAGAAAGAGATATTCTCTGTTTCTCCACTGAGTCAGTCCTGGTCGTGGCTTAGTCAAAGAAATAGTAAACAGCCTTTGATTCATTCTACAAATTACTAATGGACCTACTATGTTAGGCACACCTTGTGGCCCTTCCTAAATAACCTCACAATCACGTGGGTCAAGAGTATGGCAAATTAATAATTACAGGATAACAAAATTAAAATATGTATAAAGAGCTATAGAATGCTAAAGGGAATGGCAGGCTATTTGGGGAACATAGAGAACGTTTCATAACCTATGACATTCAAGATTAGAGAAGGTGGACATTTTTACAAAGATGACAAAAAGATGAAAAGAATTATGGTCAGAGAGGGAGACATGAGATCATTAGAGCAGCATGAATAAAGAATAAAGAATAAAACAGACACGAGCATTATGAAGTACTCTGGACTAAGTTCTCTTATTTTACAAGTCTCATCCCCCATCAAGTAGCCATTAATTGCATCCACTTCCCTCACTGAATTTATATATTACTGTAAGAGATTTGAGTTGCAGTTTTTAAGTTGGCATAGTAATACATTTTGTGGACATTTATGTAAATAAGTATTGATTTTCATATTTCTTATCTCCATAGTCAATAGTTTGACATCTCAGAATTTTTCTACTTCTGGACAACTCAGTAGTCCTTTAATATTGTACTTAGACTGAGTAGTAGACTAAAGTATGCCTGCACATGTGAAATAATGAGTAGTGCGGAGTGTGATTAAGTGTTAGGAGTTGTGGAAGGAAATGTAAACAGAAACCTTAAAAAGGAGGTCGGGTTAAAAAATGAATGGCATAATAAAGTATTAAAGAAATAAAGCAAATGGAAAATGTTTTTAGGGCCATGAAATACATAAAGAATGGCTTTGGATATAAGGTAGATGGATTGATAACATGGAAGAATGACTAGAGTATAAAAGAGCACTTGAGAGAGAAATATAAGAATCTAAGAAATATTTCATGATTGCTGAACTACTTCAATATCTATAAGGATAAAAAAAATCATTAGATCCAGAGTAATGTGAGACTCCAAATTTTCACTACCGTTTGAGCAAATTTCAACTCTATCTACTTTGGGAATAAATGTTGCTATATATACGTGTTTAAATTTTCTTTCCTCAGGTAAAACTAGATTCCTGCTGAAAGATTTAGTCAATAATAATAAAACACACACACAACAGACTTAACTGGGCTAGTGAAGCCCATAATTAAAATGCAAAATCCTAGTTACCCTGAAGCTGCAGGAGATGGAGCCATACATTATAAATGATGACCGTCAGGTAGAATGTGTATCATTAATCGATAACTAAACCTTTATGAAGAAAAAGTTTAGGTTGCTAAATGCATTCAGTATATGTTTTTTAACACCCTTATAGTTATAATTCTAACACATCACAAGTTTAAAACTATTTACTAATTTGATCAATGCTATGGTCTGAATGCTTTTGTCCCCTCAGATTCTTATGTTGAAATCCTAACCCCAGGTGATGGTATTAGAAGGTAGGGCCTTGGGAAGGTGATTCGCTCATGAGGCTGGAGCCCTCATGAATCGGATTAATGCTCTTATAAAAAAGATCCCACAGAGCTCTATAGTTCCTTCCACCATGTATGGATTCAAGAAGTCTGCAACCAGGAGAAGGACCCTCCTTCAATCACACTGGCACCCTGGTCTCTGACTTCCGGACTCCAGAATTGTGATAAATAAATTTCCACTGTTTATAAGCCACCCCTCTGTGGTATTTTGTTACAGCAGCCTGAACAGACTAAGACAAATGCTTTCTATACTTACCAATCTGCTAGGAATCAAAATTAATTTACATTCATTCATTTATTCAACATATATTTGTTGGCTACTTACTATTTATCTTACATCATTGCTGGTCCCAGGAATACAGCAGTGAACACAAAAGATAAATGTCCCTATCTTCATGGACCTTATGTTTTAAATGGGAATTATGTATCTAGTATACATGAAAATGAAGTAGCATTTAAGTGTATTTTAAAAGGATGCCTACAGGTTAAGAGTTTAGATTTTTTTTAAGTACTATGATATTCAAACTTTACATTTCAAGTGAATAGATGAAGTCTGCTCCAAAGTGGAAAAGGAGGAATTTTCAAGTGTTTCTAGGACCACTGAGCTTTTGAGATGGAGTCAAAGGCTTTTGTAAGCGTATTATCTCCACACCATCCATAAATCCATGAGCTCTGAGCACCTCTTCTTCAGCCTTTATATTTAATATATTGGTTTAGCTATTATAACAGAAAGCTTACTGCTTCAGTGTGACTTTGAGTACAAGTCTAGTCTATAACAGGCTCCTAAAACTACATTATTATTGAATAATTGTCTAATTTCAGCTGAAATAGAGTTAATAATGAAATACAAGGTTTTAACTCTACCTTCAAATACATCGCCTACAGGTAATTCCAAAGAGACTGTATAAAAGACATTCCGGATTACAAAGGCTGTCTGGTATTTTTCACATAGGTGATACTGCCTAGTATCATTATTCAGGTACAAAATGAAGTTTAAGTAGGAGAGTGGGGAGTTAATTCAAAGTTGTCACTTTGGTCTTGTATCAATTAGTATTTACACAGATTTTTAAGAGTTTGCCTAAACTATTCTTTGACCTCCTAATTTTACACTTTTTACCAAGTGATTTGAAAGTGATCTTTGGCATATGTGACATCAAAAAGTATAATTTTTGTATATCTATATTTACGTATATATATTTATATCTATTTTTGGATAAAAATAACCACTTTCTCAAACAGTACATTTTTACAGTATGTCCTATTCCTCACAAACAGTGGTCTAGTCCAATTTTGATACTAAATGATTTATGAAGCATTTGTTTCAAGTTACAAGCTCTCTTTATAAGAAGTGTTGGAATTATACTGTAAACAGACTTAAATGAGACTAAGGTGTTAATTTCTGAATGAAAGTTAGGCCTGAAAAATTTTCCTATTAGATTAGAGCAAATGGAATGAATTAAGTTCAATGAAAGGTAGTCAAATTTCTATCCAGCTTGAAGTTAACTCACATTATAAAAGAGAAGTTAATAAAAACGACGTTTATGTAGTCATTTGTTGAAGAAATGTAATAGTAAGATGTTGCATAAATTTCAGAGTAAGAAAATATAACAACTCTCAAGGGACAGATAGATACTACAGGACTGGCAGCATTTGGGATTTCTCAGAAAGTATGGCACTCAGACAGTTATGACCTAATGGAATAAAATAATTCTTTTGATCTCCTGAAGAAGATAATTACGACAAAATACTGCAACTGACAAGTACTGGGGGTGTACCCAATTTTTAAAACATGTTTATGCTTTTCTTAACAGAATTTTCTTGCTTCTTTAATGTCTATGTATTTAAGCATGATTTGTCATTAAGAGGATAAAAATAGATTAAACTAAAAGACCCAGCTCATTGCTGGTAGGAATGCAAAATGGTATAGCTACTTTGGAAGACAGTTTGGTGGTTTCCTTCTGGTGGTGTTTTTTTTTTTTTTTTTGACCAAAACTAAACACACTTTCACTATATGATCCAGCAATCATGTTCCTTGATATTTACCCAAAGGAACTGAAAACACGTCCACACAATTCCTCTGTATGTTATGACAGTAGATACATGTCATTATAAATTTCTGTAAACCCATAGGATATAAAACGCCAACAGTAAACGGTAATGTAAACTATGGACTTTGGAGGATAATGATGTGTCACTGTATGTTCATCAGTTGTGCTAGATGATGCTGGGGGATGTTGATAATGGGGGAGGCTATGCATTTGTCAGGAGGAGGGATATATGGGAAATCTCTGTAACTTCTACTCAATATTGCTGTGAACCTAAAACTGTTCTAAAAAGTAAAGTCATTAAAAAAACTAACAGCAAGAAAATAGATCAGAATATAGCAATGAAAAGCACACCTATAATCCCTATTCTTCAGGCTCTCTTCTATATGAAACAAACAGCAAGTGAAGAAAGCTCATCTTTTTTGATCCATCTGTAAAGGCAAATTTTTAAGAATGTAAGTAATTAGCAAATAAAGAGAGACATCTACAAAATCAGGGATACAATTATTTTCAGTATCCGTGTGAGTGATAAGAATTCTAAAGTTTAATAAAGGTAATGAAAATAATTGCTCAACCAGAAAAAAAAATTGTTTACAGAAATCTAGCTTGCACTCATTTCAGTGTTAAACTAAGCACATTAATAGAGAAAAATGGTGTTTGTGTACAGTCATATATCTTCGTTTGGATGTAAGAGTCTCTTTTCACATCCTACCAATCCTTAAGCAGTGGTGGACATGGTTGGTAGTGGGAAGGGAGGAGAGTATAGATTCTTATAAAAGAGATTTAGTGTACTATAAACTCACTTAATTGTCTAGATTAAAAAACTGAGTCCTAGGCCAGCTCTGCTGTATTCTGCTTGTGTGACTTGGGACAAGTCATTTCCCAATTGTGATCTGGAAAGAAATTTGAGCTTCAGGCCACAGCCATTGCTGCTTTGATCTATGGTAAACCAGGTACAAGGTCAGGGAGACAGTCATTATCTCTTATTCCCCCACTCCAACACCCAGCAGAGATAATGGAGAAGTGCCTAAATGACAGGAAAGCAGAGTTCCTTCAGCGATCTCTAGCAGCAAATTGAATCAGCAACATTCTGACCAAACACTGCTTGACTGAAGTGGATTTCCAGAGGAAACATCAGGTCACAGACAGGTCACCCGAAAATGCCTAGCAATCACTTGACAACACATTAATAAGGGGACCAAGGCCTTGTAGTTATACAGGTGAGGGCTGTAATGCAGGGTTTCCATTTCAGTTATTTTTACCTCTAGGTTGGACAGGTCTAGTGATTTTTTTTATACATGCATTTTATTCCTAATCTTTATTTTAAACCCTGGAAAATTAATCACATTTCCAATTACACATGTACTCAGCACCTTTAAGCATTTTTTCAAGGTCACACAGGTTGGAAGGGGTAGCTTCATGATTGGATCCTGTTGGATTCAAAAATCAAGGATAGAACCCTCGAGGGTTGAAACTGATTCAACTGATATATATATACATATATATATATATATATGCATCAGTTTGGAAATGCTTATTTTCTCAGATATTATGCTTTCTACTATCAATGAAAAAAATTCCATAAATTGGTTTATAGTCACAGTCCTGATTCAGCCAATGTAATTGCCACTTCAATTCTTCACAGTGATTAATTCACAAGGGAAAGAATCATCATCTCACACTTGCCAACTTCAAGTAATTTATTCTGAATGCCTTTATTATTTATCATTTAATATGGATTTATCTATTGGGTTGTTTTTGTTTGTTTTTGTTTGGCTTAAACAACAGAATGTATTTCCTCATAGTTCTGGAGGCTGGAAGTTCAAGATCAAGGTGTCCATACGTTTGGTATCTTCTGAGTCCACTCTCCTTGGCTTGCAGATTGCCACCTTCTCCCCTGTGTCTTCACTGGTCTTTCCTCTGTGTACAGCATCCCCAGTGTTTCTTCCGGATTTATCTATTGTTGCACAGCAGTTGTATTTTACAAATTGGCTCAAAAAAAAAATGAACTCCTAAAAGTAAAAATATAGCTTTTCTTTATGGATATTGTATATGGGCCATCCTCTGCCCTACTAAACTTAGTTTTCCTAAGAGATTTGTCATAGGAAAAAAATAAAAAAGATGTTTGCTAACTTTTTCGCCCAGTATTAAATGTGATTACCCTTTCTAGGTATCAAAGTAATAATTCCACAACATTTTAGAGGAAGAGGTACCTTGAATACACAATAAAATGGTTAGATATCCAGAGATCATTTAATTTTCCGTTTCACCAAGAATTAGGCCGTCTGACATTGGAGCCAATGTATAACAATGATGCTCTAAACTAAGGAAGAGAGGGAAAGCAATTGTTTGCAGGGTCCGCAGATTCAGAAGAATTGTGGTGAGTGACATAGAGGGTACTTTATATTATTGAACAAAATAATTCCATAGAGTATCCCTTCTCCTATGCTGTGGTGCACAGGTTCTAAAAAGGAAGAAAAATCACTGTGGGGCATTGACAGTACTAAGCTATTCAGTGTATTTCTTTTAAGCAGGATTTTACTCTGTGCCTGTCAGTTGTACATAATACAATTACCTAACATTTATTGAGCATTCACAGCTAAATTTATTTTAGAGATAAAGTAGCACAGGATAAACAGGACCCAGCAACATGATTGGGTAAAACAGTAAGCTGCAGAGCTCAGATTCAAACCAGTCTGATACAAATTCAGATCATTCTGATGCATGATGATCAATATTGTCTCTTCATCTGTGTCTCTCTTTGTGCTGTCCTCACAAGTATTGTTATTCCCTCACTGGAATACTTACTTATAAAATGTATCCTTTCTTTCAATAACCACTTACTGTTGGAAAACTGATTCTTTTCTGTTTGAAAGCAATTCCTGTTTCTGCATTAAAAAGACACTTTACGGCAAGTTACCTCTCTACTCTGCAGTTTTACAAGTATGATTCAGAGAAACCTCCTCCTTATATTTTCTGAGTGAATCAAAGCATCAAGAAAGATTAAAATAATCACCGCATGTGCATGCTTGCTGAACCTCCAAGAGCCTCACAGCATTAGTTTTCTGTCAACAAAATGTATCCTCAAGCATTATATTTCACTTTTTACAGACAGGGTAAGTAAAGAGTCCTAAGATGTCTGTGTCAGTGCCAGAAAAACCATCTTCTACCTTATCTTAAATTAAGAATTGTATTTGTCATTAAATCTATCTTTAAAAATGAACACATGAACTATTAAACCAAATCACTGCTGACATTTAGCAGAAATGAATGAAAATTCTCTGTAGTATGTGAGCATAACTATACCCTTAATAAATATATAAAATAAACAACATAGCAATGATTTATCCATCTTTCTGGGATGGATCAGTGTTCAAAGAAATGGGAATTACTAATTCCTTCTAGTCTTTTACAGGTAGCAAGTGACTTAGGTCTATGTTTGCTTGTTTGTACGTTTCTTTTTCTTAATTTCAAAGATTTCAGCTATAATAATATTATAATTCAGCTGTAATATTCTTTATATTCCAGAGAAGGAATCCCACAAACTACTGCCTTGTAATGTATCAAATTATGCTAATATACTCCTCTTTATTTCCCTCTTTGATCATATAAACATAAGGCTAAACAACCTTCTCATTATTCCCTTCTATTTTGGGATTCATTTAAAATATACATGTTTTATATTTCATATATCAGGATTTAAAACCAGAGAAGATAAAATCAAGTTCTGGGATTGACCATTATTCTCAATTCCAGATTATGACTTAAAAAATAGAAATTTAAGAAATGAGATTAAGTATAATAAACAAGGGCCATCACTTGTATCCGATAAGTAAAGGTAGTTAACTACTCATTGACATATATCAAGCCAGGGGATGGGAAGACTGAGTGAAATATAATATTTCTATCAAAGTGAGCTATATTAAAGGCCATGTATAATTGGAACTATAACTTCGTCAAGATTTTTTAGTTATTATATATACTCTCAAAAATCACACTGAAGCAAATAGAAATGACTTCCTGTTAGGACCTTGATTTAATATCTCAATGGGAAGATTGATTTTCGCATTCATAAATGCACTGCTAATTATAGAAACTGAATAATAAAGGGCATCAGGGCACTTTGAGGTGGTTCTACAAAGAGGTTGTTTTAGCGATATTTGTAAAAAGGCATCTATATTTCATCATACTAATAGAAGAACTCAAGTATCAGAAAAGGGTCCAACATTCCACAGTAGCTAGAATCCACAGTTAAATGTTCTAAAGATGACATGATGATCTTAGACCCTAAAGAGACATAAATAAAATACAAATAAAAAACACTAAAACATAATGTCAATAGTTTTCCATTATAATTAGTAAAATAGATCTCATGCAAAATTTTCTATCCTTGTTTTTCCCTCTGGTAACAACCTCCCCACCACCAACAAAACAAAGCAATAAAATACTCAAGATTTGTTATTGGAACTTGAGCCACTATCATACTAGCTTCACTCAGATGAATAAACAATTATAACCACTTTAAGTAAGCTTGATATCACATTATCATGTAAGGATAAATGTAATTTAACTGTAAATTTGTTGATTTTTTTAAATTCAAGGTGACTATAGTTACATATGTGCCTTCTATCTACAACGCAGCTGAAATAAAATTCTGAGAGCATGAAAAGGAACAAATGAACAGTGAAGAGAAAAAAACAGTGTTCTGTTATCAGCAGAATAGAAATTCAACAAATTGAGAAAGATAAAAAACGCATGGAGCAAGCTGGTGGATCAAGTCTGAGCAAAAACTAAACTCAGAGATTAATAGCAAGGTCCAGTGAATATGGGCCTCAGGCCCCTCCTGAGGGTTTTGCTGCTGAGTTAAAATGGACACTTGCTACAGAGAGTGAAAGTGAAATCCTCTTTTTAATTCAAAGTCTGATACTTAGTTTTGAAGGTAAGATATCTGTGTCAGGGTCCCTCAATTGTCATGTCACCACAAAACAAACAGAGGTTCTGCATTTTTACAGGTCTTCACCTGTGGGTTTAATAGTGCCTTTTGGGATCAACAAGAGGAGGCAGTGGAGAGACATACTGACTCAACATTGTGAAATTTACTAAGGATGGCCATTAAGAAAAGATATGAAAAGCTTCAAAATAAAGGTCTGTTAACTATTTCAGATGAGTCAAATCCATTCCCTATGCCAGAGTTTTATATGGCCTAACAGCTAAGAACTTTTTTAAAAAATACTGAAATTGAAAAAATATCCAAGAAACTTAAATATTACATGAAATTCAAATTAATTCTCTATTAATTGTTTTATTGGAACACAGTCACACCAACTGTTTATTTAGCATTAGCGCCCATGTTAGCACTATGACAACAGAGAGAGAGACCCTATAGCCTGCAAAGTCTAAAATATTTACTTACAGAAAACATTTGCTCATGGTTGTCCTACAATAAACAAACAAAACAAGGCATAATGGGGAAAAAATGTTTTGTTTTAGCAGCACTATCGGATGCTAAAAGAAAATAGAGAATTGCCTTCAAACTTTTGAGAAATAAGGTAATTCTTAAACTAGAATTCTGTAGCTGGAGAAATAACACTCAAATATAGGGGACTCTTAAGTCCTGGAGTATTCCAAATAATTCATTTTTCCCCTCTCCCTGCAGAACACAGGAGATTTTTCGCCAATATTTTCTGTGAGCTCCTGGAGGTAAGTCTCACAATATTGTTGGGGTCCCCCTGTGTTGGGATATCCTTAGAGAGTTTTTAACTCTCAGAGTTGTTCAGACTCAGCCTCCAGCAATTTGTCAATCACAGTTCAAGTTTTCCTACCCTGGCACTGGTTTCTTTATGGTTTCTGCTCTTGGGTCTGCTCTGGTAAGCCATCACACTCTCTATAATCTTGGAGACAGTGGTTTGCCTCGTGTTCTCCCCTTTCTTAAGGATCCAGGAAGAGCTGCTGATTTTTCAGTCTGTTTATCTCATACACGTTTTTAGAGGGATGGGGGTCTTCCATGCTCCTTTCACGTGGAATGGGAAAGGCTATTCCATTGATTGTCCAATCTTATGCCAGTACCATGATGGCTCTCACAGCTACCATGGTTTTGAGGCTACGATTTTTCAAGGCTACCACAGAGTTAAAAATATGGTTGGGGATAGGGCAAGTTAAAATACTGCAAAGCCAACTATTCTTATCAGGATTCAGCTAGATTTTTGTTGTTATTTGTTTTGGTTTGATTTAGGTTTTTTGAATAAACTTTCCTCAGATTGTTTTAAGCCTTTGGTTAATTTCAGAATTCTGGAAAACTTGGTTCTGATAGTTTTGATTTTCTAAAACAATGCTTTCTTAGAAGATTTTTGGAGGTCCCTAGTGCACCATTTCAGAAGTGCTTCTTCATTGATAGATATTTAGACTATAAATACTTCTGTCTCTATCCCTCCTACTGAGAGTGAATCAATATTTTTTTAGTGGAAATTTCTTAAGATTGTTATTCAGACATGTTTACAGATCTCACCACTTTTTAATAGCATTTATTCCTAAAACATTTTTCTATTTCCCAGTAGTAAAAATCAGCATTTTTTCTTTAACATAGGAAAACACTCTAATAAAAAAGTCATTCTAAAATTAAAATAACCAATTCTTCATCACCAGCTGCCTCTTTTTTTTTTTTTACTTCTAACATAAGGTAGCAAATAATCTTCACATTGAATAACACGTATTTATTTGGCTCCTACTAAGTACAAACTACAAAATAAATTATAAGATATGGTACTAGTACTCAAGATCATGTTAATCCATTTAGAATTACGTGATTTGTCTACTAAACACAGGAGCTAACTTAAAAATAATAAATGAAATATAAACATTAAAATTTAAAATAACAGGTATTAGCAAAGGCTGAAATAGAGTATATAACTGGGAGATGAGGTATAATTCCCAATGTCACCTCAAAAGTTACCATTTATTGAAAAAAACCTTTTCTTCTCCTATACAAAGTGATGCCACCTTTTCATGAATATGGTAACCTGCCAAATGTAGAGCCATTTATGTACTCTATTCTGTTCCACGGTCTTCTGCTAACAACATACTGTCTTAATTACTAGACTTCTAACAGTTATCAAAACATAAGGTATAAGAATTCTGTGTTTGTTCCTCTTTTAAAAGATAAAAAAGGCCAAAAATGGCCAAGGTTATTTTTATATAAATTATCAATCCCTCCCATGCATTTGTGCACACACATATACACAGATGCTGGTATTTTAATCAGATTGCTGGAATCTACTGTAGATCAGCTGGATTTATCTGGATCAATTAGATGTCCATATGGGAAAAATGAGTCATGACCCCTTCCTTCTACCATATACAATGATGTGTCCCAGATGATTATTGATTTAAATGAAGAAAAACTATAAAGTATTTAAAGATTTTTAAAAAGGTGGAATAACTATGACTTTGGTGTCAAAGATTTTGTTAAACAAGACACAAAAAGTTTTACTCTAAAGATTTTTAAAAATCTAATACATTTGACTACATTAAAATTAATATACCATTAAGACCAAAAAGAAAAAGCCATAGAATGGAATATATTTTTGTAGTCAATATATCTGACCAGGGACTCATTCCCTGAATGCATAATAAAATCCTACAAATAAAAAATAAAGAACACTTTCAACAGGCAAAAGCTCCAAGAGGTATTCAACAAAAGAAGATATACAAATGAAACGTATAGAAAGGTTCTCAATACTTTTACTCATCAGGAAAATGAAAAATAAAACCACAGCAGAATGGTTAATATATAAAAGACATATGTCCCTAGGTCTGAATTTTCATTGCACCACTATTTGCAGTAGCCAGGACATGGAGGTGGCCTAAATGTCCATCAACAGAGGAAGGGATGGATAACATGTGATACAAATATACAATGGAGTATTCCTCAACCATAGAAAGGAACAGAATGATGCCATTTGCAGCAACATGGATGGACCTAGAGATTGTCATGCTGAGTGAAGTAAGTCAGACACAGAAGCACATGTATGTGGAATCTAAAAAAAATAAGATACAAATGAACTTATTTGCAAAACAGAAGTCACAGATGTATAAAATAAACTTATGGTTACCAAGGGAGAAAGGAGGGGAGGGATAAATTGGGAGATTAGGACTGACATATACACACTGCTATATATAAGACAGAAAACTAATAAGAACCCGCTGTATAGTACAGGAAACTCTACTGAATACTCTGTAATGGCCTATATGGGAAAATAATCTAAAAAAAAGAAAGAGTGGATATATGTATATGTATGGCTGATTCACTTTGCTATACACCTGAAGCTAGCACAACATTGTAAATCAACTATACTCCAATAAATTTTTTTTTAATCTCAGAAGATTATGCTGTGTGAAATAAACTAGATTTAAAGGGTTATATATGTTTTCTATTTCAATGACATTTTTGGAAAAGGCCAAACTATGAGAATAAAAACAAATCAGTGATAGCTAGGGGCTAGGGTTGGTGTATCTTTTTTTTCTTTTACTTTTATTGAGATGCAATTAACATACAGCATTGTATAAGTTTAAGGTGTACAGCATAATGATTTGACTTACTTATATTGTGAAATGATTACCACAATAAATTTGGTAAACATCCATGATCTTATATAGATACAAAATTAAAGAAAAACAAGACACATGAACAAAGAAAACCCAAATTTCCTGGCTTATGAGATATATACTCTTGACCTATCCATATACTACCAAAGAATATAACAGATGGGTTTTCATCTGTGTTCATAGTTAAGTACCACAGTACCCTGTTAAGTTTGAGTAATAATTACATGTTTACTAGTTTTCTCTGTTTCTTATAAGGTGTAACTTTCCCCCCTCTTTCATCTGAGATCTGACCCATTACTATCAGTCTAATCCAGTTTTAATGTGGAAGCATGTCTTAGATGTTAAGTATTTGCCATGATCCATGATTCACATTGCTTGAGTAGCTATTGAACATAGTCAACTAGTGGCCATGGACTTTGGGGTAAATACTTATTCTTCTGAATAGATTATCTAACTAAGTGAGGGGTAAAAATTAGCACATGTAATAAGAATCAAAACTAACATTTATTAACTAGTTATTATGTTCTTGGCTCTATGCTAAAAAATCTCCTTTTAATCCTAATGACAATATTATGAGCCTACTTCCTCTTTTAAAGACAAGGAAACTAATGAATTAAGAGATGGTGGAGTGAATTGGTTAAGAGCATGGATTCTGGGCCAAACTTCTTGGATTTAAAACATGGCTCTGATATTTTCCTACATTGTGATTTTGGTAAATTAATTAATGAAACTAATGAGAGAAACATCCATATTTCAACTACTGTTTTGTTAATATTTTTATTATGATAAAAATATGAAAAATTAACAATTGGTCATTTGAGTGGTATTTATGATAGTCTGGATATTATTCTATACAAATGCCTGAATTTTATATTAAAAACATTTAATTACCTCTTCCATTATTCTAAAAAAATTTCAAATTGAAAAATATTTTTGTTTGTTGATTTTATGTATTTTTGCTGAAATAAACTCTATAGATGAATTAAAATTCACCCACCCTCTTAATGTTGTACACAGCTAATTTTAGCAAGGCTTGAAATAGAATTTGTGTCCTAAGACTCCTCAAATGCTCTTTCCACTAGATCCTGTAATTGTTCATTTGATTTAACAGATATTTGATCTACAATAAGCAACATCATATTTATCTTGCTGAAAAGTTAAAACTGTAAAATTCTCTAGTAACTTATTATTTCATTTCTAAAATATCCTTGAGTAACAGACACAAATCCAAGGACCAAAACCAAGAAACTTAATTCTGAAACCAGAAGTAAAGGCTTCTTAAGGACTATCAAGATGTGGGGGAGAGAATTCCATATGTTGTTTTGGTAATGTTAACTTTTTAATAGATTACATGCCTATAAAATAGAGACTCTTTAAATACAATCACAGTGCAATATCAAAATCAAAATCAAGGTAAGATTTAGGAAGCAAGATGATCATCACATTCAGTTAATTGGGTTACTCTTTTTAATTTTAGGAAATACTTACATATTGTCCAACTCTTTCCTGGTAAGTTTTATCTTCACTTCTACCTTCTAACATCAATGCTATGGGAAATTTACTCCAATTTTATAAGTGAGAACAATGAAAGCAAAGAGCTTACATATTTTAAATAAATTTTGTCAGTATATGGATCTGGGACTGAAATCCATTCTTCTGTCATTGAATCACTATAATATAATTGGATACTGAATTGTGTTACACAATGAGGGAGTTAAGATGTTGCTAGGGATACTTGGATCATGTCAATGTATAATTTAGTTAAAAATATTAAAAAAAGAATAAGATTACATCTTTAAAAATCACAATAAACCTTATTTGATTGCTGGCTAAACAATAACTCAAATAATTAGATAGTAAAGTGTGCTAATATAGATAAGAGATTTTGACAGAAAATATTAGCCTCTAGCACATTATACTAGAGAACTTTGAGTCACACAATTAGTGTGAAAGGCTAAATAATTGTAACAGAAGATCAGCTGGTGCATTTTGCAGTTATTTTTTCCTTGAAAAGATAATGTAGACTTACTTGAGTCAACTGTTCACAGTATGCTCAATGTAGCTCATATATTGTGGCCGAATCATAAGAGGAACTGGATAACATTTTTCTGAGACTGGTTATTAATAAAGAAAATAGAAAGCATTGGCAAATCTGATAGCTTTACAAATAGAAAGTGTAATATACAATAAAAACAGTATGTTGAGGGTTAAAATTAGTGCACAAAAATGATTTAAAATAAAAGTGATTTAAAATAGAAAATGTGGGTTACTATACCTAGCGATTACAGCCTAGAGAGTAAATACTCATTTAGTGAGAAAAAACTTGTAACTACAATTATTCAAGGACATCATGAAGAATAGTAAGCAGAACATTTTACAAAAGAGAACTCTGTACGATGCTAACATAAAAAAGGGTAAGCAGCATATTTCGTTGTACATGAGAAATCATCATGTTTTATTCCTATAAATTCCAATAATGATAAACCATGAATTGCTCCATATAGGCATGGGTCATATTGGTAGGAAATGATTTAAAATAAGCAGGATAATCTCCTCTTGGATATAATTTATAGGTCAAGTGTAATAATTTTCTCCTGGAAAAGATGTCTCACAGCTAATTGAGGATTAAAAATAATATCCTACCTTAATTCATTATTAGCAGCATATACCCCAGTGTGACAGTAAGAAATTGACAAACCTTTTCCAACCTGGAAGCTTACGGATATCAGTTTTTGTTAGGGACAAAAAGGCAGAGGAATAAAAATAAAAGCAACTCAGTGGTATGCTGTTCTGGGAGTCAGAGGAGGAAAATCGGCAATGAAGGAGGCAGGGAACTCAGTGTATAATATGTATCCTAACAACCATATAAGACAACTTTTTTTAGATGAGAAAGAAGGCTAAAAGAAAACAAATGTCAAATAGTTCCCAATTTTGCCTACATCCGTTTCTATAAATCAAAGGAAAGACAGTTAACATGTTGCTACTGCAACTGTCAAGATTTTTTATTTAACATAAAGTATGGATCTATTGTAACAATGTAGACTACTAAAAATGAGGACCACAGAACTTATAATGTATCTTATTTCTCCCCAGCTATAAACTGTACCTAGGCATAAATGTGATGCCTAAAGGATTTGTTACATTTCCCAAAAAGGTCACCCTGGAAACTATCCTAAATCTGTAAATTATGTAATCATTTTTTAATCTTTATTTTTTATGCTTGTCTGGGGCCCAGGGAAGACAATAAAGAACATTAACACGCTTTAAATGATATACTTACTTAAACAGCAAGTTCAAATGTCTTCTATAGCAATGCTATTATATTGTATTTGATAAAAAGTGATTTCTTTGATGCTTACTGTATTGTATGGCAGATTTAAATGTTAAAATTGAGGATGAAGCCAAAACTCTAAATATTTACTTTTGTTCAAAAATCAGATGTATTTTTAATGCTATTACAGATTTTTAGCAGATATATACCATTTCAGTTTGTCTGAGGGGATATGGGGGGTGGGATTAAGCTAAAAATATTTTTTTGCTAATAAATCATAAGATGTCAGGAACTCTTTCCTCTTTACTCCCTTCTCACACTGAATTCCACTGACTATTCCAACTATACAACTCAACCAGTTCTGGAAATGAAACAGAACTTACATAAAGGAACACAGATGATAAAGTGGACATGGATTGCATTCACCTCCAATTTCGTTTTATATATATGGGGTATGTTAGAAACACTTATGTGGATCTTCCTATGTTTTCCTTAATAATGGCTCTATTCTTATACATATGCAAAGACCTTTTTCCTGGATTTCTCTTCCTATTTTTTTTTTTTTTTTGGATTGCTAAATCCTTTGTTGACTGGTATTTTGACCTTTTACCTGCTTATGAAATACTCCATTTTGCCTTCATTGACTCTGAAAACCTGTGCCTCTTGGTTTCTTAGGTCTATACATTCTCTTTATCAACCCTAATTTACATACTAAATTTACTTAGAAATCCTCTTACATTTCTAACCTTAAAACTCAATTCTAACACTAAACCTTGTAGCTCTAACTCTCTGTCTCACTACTCCCTGGGCTTACAATTTCCTGTTCGTTTCCAGTGCTCAGCTGACAACAGAAACCAATGGAGGGGCCATGAGAATGCCCTGAGGAGAATGATGAAGAATAAGCAATAGAACTGCCAGTAGTAGGATAAAGTTGATGATATCTGGAGGGTATCAGGTAGAGTTCTACAAGCAGAGGGAACATATGAATCTTGTCATGTGAATAAAATAACATGCCAATTGGTAAGTTTGCCTGATAGAAAACAGGGGAAACTATGTAGTATACATATATGCTTTTCAAGACTAGAATGAGATACATGGTGGAGGGAAATCTGAAAAACACATACACATCCAGGCACCACAAGGCAAGTGCACACTGTTTCTAGAGCTAATTAGTTGATATATAGAGGCAAAAGGAACAACTCTGATTAACAGCCAATGGTGTTAACTGCTTTCTCTATGGAAGCTTTTTAATGGAGGGCCTATTCAAAGCTAGAAGCCTTACCACCTACTGGATTAGAGAGGCTAGAATTTTTCTGATCTTACAGGAACCTGAATAAATATGCAACTTATACCTTGATGTGCATTGGGCAGACAAAGCTGGACAGATAGTAAGGTTTTAATTAAACAAGAGATCACATGTAAGGAATTTTCTAGTCTAAAAACTAGTAGCTCTGTATTTTAAGGATAAAATTAGCTTTGTTTTAAACAGTTTTGGGAAGAGTATGTTTTTTAAAATGTGGTTTTTAAATAGAAAAGGAAGGAGCTTTACCAGGTTATGAGCAGCATCAGCTTGTACTTTAGTCCTCTTTTTCAAAAGCCTTTATGACCCATGATGATTTCTGGTAGTCATACAACAGAGTTAAGATATAACTACACGTGGAAAAACTAATCTTTTAAACTTTTTTGTCCAGATCTATTTTGCATGGGGTTATTTTCTTATGGGGCTTACTGAGAGATGTTATGTATTATGAAACAAACAAACATCCACAGCAAAGGTATGAGAAGACGATGGAATTCCCCAGAGGAACACTAAAGGTGACAAACAGCTGCCCCTTTTTAAGACAGATAAGTTTATTATGTGATGTGGTTGCTATGGGTATGTTTGGGGTAGATTTGATCACTCTTTGAGGTGAATTTGAGGCATCGCACTGTCTACTCTCATGAGGTTAGTAGGTATCCTGAGACCCAACCTGGTTTGTCTTTTTTCCCAACTTTACTGAAGTATAACTGACAAAATGTTAAGATACTTAAAGTATACAGCATGATGATTTGATTTACATATACACTGTGAAATGATTCCCCCCATTGAGTTAACCCATCCATCACCTCACATATTTACTTTTTATGTATGTATTTGAGAACATTTGAGTTGTATTCTGAGCAATTTTCAGTGTTATCAATTATACAGTTACTAACTGTTGTCACCATGTTACATGTTAGATTCTCAGATCTTATTCATCTCATAACTGAAGGTTTGTACCCTTTTTAATACCTTTCCCTATTTCCCCTGCCCCAATCAAGATTAGAAGTTGGAAGTTGGCCAATGGCTGGTACAGCTCTTAGACCTTGCAAAAGTGGCTTTTGTGCAATGAAAGGTCTCAGGTATTACAAATCTACTAAAACACAAATTAAACAGCTCAGGGTGCCTCTGTCTGATTCTCACTGCTGGCACAATGCAACCCCTAACTCCAGGCATCCACTCTGTTGACTAACTTTCAGGCTGCAGAGAAACGCTATCTGTCACTTGCCACATGTCCTCAAAACACAAGACAACTGCATCTCAATACTGTGAAGGCCTGTGGGTGGTGCTACTGCTACTGTTGGGCCCTGTTTTATTATAGAATACAGGAAACAGTTAAGTGGTGAAAATGCTTATGTAGGAGAAAATAAATTAGTTTGCCAAATCTTACTCTTAGATAAAATGAATGCTATATATTCTTCTGTAATAATGTACCAATAATCAATTAATGTACTTTGCCTTGTGTTTTAATTATGGTTTCATGTTTATATATGAATAAACACAATAATTGCAATAGTAAACAGGGAAATTCAAAAGATTGTGACATTAGAGAAAAAGAAATACATAACAGTTTTCAACTGGCAAAAAATGAGTACTAAAATTGCAAATAGTTTTAAAAATACAGATGAAACTGTAGAAAGTATTAAAGTGATCTGAGAAAATGTTTTAAAAACTCATCTCAAGGTAGGAAAAAGCTTAGAAAGACAAAATTAAGAAATTGTGAAAAAGACTTAATATTGTTTTAAGAGAAAAATCTACGTGAGATTGATTTATGTAATAGGATTGACCTACTTCTGTAATATTTCTGTGATAACTTATGTGACTCTATTATCACTTATACATGTATAAAATATGTTTTTTGTTTGTTTGTTTGTTTTGCGGTACGCGGGCCTCTCACTGTTGTGGCCTCTCCCGTTGCGGAGCACAGGCTCTGCCGGATGCGCAGGCTCAGCAGCCATGGCTCACGGGCCCAGCCGCTCCGCGGCATGTGGGATCTTCCCGGACTGGGGCACGAACCCATGTACCCTGCATCGGCAGGCGGACTCTCAACCACTGCGCCACCAGGGAAGCCCTAAAATATGTATTTTTGAATCTAGGTATTATTTTTAAAACCTTATTGACAATTCCACTTCCTAATGCAGAAGAGGAAAATTTCTTCAAATTGAAATTAGATTAAAACACTAAAACTGCAATGACACAAAATGTTACCTAGCATTACTGATACTACAAGAAAAAAAATGCAAAGATCTTGATTAGGTCATCATAATTAGTGATCTGCTGCAATGACAAATATTAGTTACACTCATACCTTTTGTACATTGTTCTAGATTAATAAAAGGTATATTATTAAATAATAATTTATGTAAACATCCATTTCTCATTGATTTATTAACTCCTGTAAGTAGCACCTCATAATAGTGTTTAGAATGCAATAAAACTGAAAAAACACCTTTGGAAAAAAAGTAAAAATGGTCATGATTTATTTGAAAGATTAATGGACTTCTGGGGCAGGATTCATGATTTACATAAGAAGATTGTCTACTTTTGAATATAATTTTCTTCTCAGTGTTTTCTATTTGATCTAGGAAAGAAAAATCTGATAACTATTGTGCATAACTTTATGTAACCACCCACCCATCCAAACTTATGTTAAAAGGTGATCACATACTTGAACTTACCAAAGTAGTAACTCATTCTGTTTTATGCTCCTGTTCTATAAGATGCATTTTTTTAATCATTATTTAAGATAAAGATAGATACGCAGGTATGTATGAATAGACAAATATAGATATGTCTATATCTATCTTGAATATATATTCAGTTTCATGCTTTGTTTTGTTTTTTGGTATTTGTCTACTTTTTAAAATATAGTAGTTGAAAGTTATGTCAAACTGCCTTTTAATCAAGTCAAACTAATTTAAAAAGATTGCTTTAGAAAACTCAATCAACTTCACTGATTTTGTTAATCATACCATACTGAAAAATGACAAAAAAATTCGAATTATTTCTTACTTAACTTCTGTCAAGGGCTTCCTTAAGTAAGTAGGTATGAAGGATATTTAATGAGACATTTGTACAATCTCCAAATAAGGAAACAAAGTGAATGTGGCCTTTGGAAAATGTGGTTTGTGGGTTTTGTTTTTTTGTTTGTTTTTGGTTTTCATTTGTGTGTTTGTTTTTGTCAAGGAATCTTTCTCTTTTAGTGTAGGTGTTTAGTGTGATTGATTTCCCCCTAAATATTGTTTTAGTGGCCCCCTATTTTTTTATGCTGTGTTTTAGTGTTTCCAGTTTAAAATATCTCTAAATTAACTTTTGATTTCTTTTTTGACCACAGAATTAGTCAGAAATTTTGTCATTACATAGAGAACAGACTTGTGTTTGCCAAGAGGGAATGATGGAGTTAGCAGATGTAAGCTATTATATATAGAATCTATAAACAAGGTCCTACTATATAGCACAGAGATGTACATTCAATATCCTATGATACACCATAATGGAAAAGATATAAAAAAGAATGTATATAAATATATATATGTATAACTGAATCACTTTGCTGTGCAGCAGAAGTTAACACAACATTGTAAATCAACTATACTTCAATAAAAAGTAAATTTAAAATAGAAGGTTTGTCATTAGTTTCTAAATATTTGGGGATATTCTAGTGTTCTGTTATTAGTTTTTAATTTAATTCAGTTTTAGTCAAAAGATAAAAGACAAACCTTTAGCTAGATTTACCCAAGAGTGGACTCAAATTAATAAAATTGTAAATTCAAGAGGAGACATTATAACTGAAACCACATGAATACAAAGGATTATAAGAGACTACTATGAACAATTATATGCCAAGAAGTTGGATAACCTGAAAGAAAGGGATAAATTCCTAGAATCATACAAACAGCCAAGACTGAATCAAAGAACTAGAAATCTGAACAAACCAACTTTTATTAAGAAGATTGAATCAGTAATCAAGAACTTCCTGACAAAGAAAAGTCCAGGAACAGATGGCTTCATGGTTGAATTCTAACAACCATTTAAAAAGAAATTAATATCAAACCTTCTCAAACATGTCCAAAAATCAGAATAGGAGGGAACAATTCCAAACTCATTTTACAAAGCCAATATTATCCTGATACCAAACCCAGATAAGGACACTACAGGAAAAGAACAGGTCAACATCTCTGATAAACAGATGCAAAAATATTCAATAAAATATTAGGAAACCAAATTCAACAGTACATCCAAAAAAAGCATACACCATGATTAAGTGGGATTTATTCCAGGGATGCAAGGATGGCTCAATACCTGCAGATCGATCAATTGATATACCACATTAACAGAATGAAGAATAAAAGTCATTATCTTACTAAATGTGGAAAAACATTTGACAAAATTCAATATGCTTTCATGATAAAAACTGTAAACCAACTGGATATAGAGGAAATATGTCTCAACGTAAGACCATGTATGACAAGCCCACAGCTAACATCATTCTCAAAGGTAAAATGGTGAAAGCTTTTCCTCTAGGATCATGAACAAGACAAGGATGCCCACTCTCACCAGTCTAATTTAACATAGTATTGTAAGTTCTAGCCAGAGCAATTGGGCAAGAATAAGTAAAAGGCATCTAAATCAGAAAGAAATAAGTAAAAGTCTCTTTACTTGCAGATGACAATTATATATAGGAAACTTTAAAGACTTCACACACAAAAAATGTTTGAACTAATAAATTAAGCAAAGATGCATGATGCAAAAAAAAATCAATATCCAAAATGAGTTGTGGATTTATATACGAAAATGAACTATCAGAAATACAAAGAAAACAATTCTGTTTACAACTGTATTAAAAAGAATAAAATACTTAGAAATAAGCTTAAACAAGGAGGTGCAAGATCTGTAAACTGATAATCATGAGACATTGATGAAAAACTCGGAGACACAAATAAATGCAAAGATATTCTGTGTTCATGGATTGGAAGAATATTGTGAAAATGTCCATACTACCCAGAGTGATCTACAGATTCAATGTTATCTCCTATCAGAATTCTAACAACATTCCTATTTCATAGAAATAGAAAAAAAAATCATAAAATTTGTATGGAACCACAAAAGACCACAAAAGAGCCAGAGCAATCTTAAGAAAGAAGAACAAAGCTGAAGGCATCACACTCTGGTTTAAAACTGTATTACAAAACATTAGTGATCAAAACAGTATGGTAGTGGCATAAAAACACAGATCACACAGATCATAAAAACATGGACAAAAAGATTAATGGAATGGAATAGAAAGCCCAGAAATAAATCCATGCATAATGGTTAATTAATTCATAACAAAGGAGCCCAAAATATACAATGGGGAAAACTAGTTTCTTCAATAAACTGTTTTGAGAAAACTGGATAGCCACATGAAAGAATAAAACTGGACCCTGGCTTATATGATACACAAAAATCAACCCAAAATGGACCAAACACTTGAGCATAAGACCTGAAATTGTAAAACTTGTAGAAAGAAACAGAGAGGGTAAGCCTCTTGATATCAGTCTTGGCACTGATTTTTTTGGATTCCACACTGAAAGCAAAGGCAACAAAGGTAAAATAAGTGGTACTATATCACACTAAGCAGCTTCTGTGGAGCAAAGGAAACCAACAAAATGAAAAGGTAATGTACCAAATGGAAGAAAATATTTGCAAATCACATCTGATAAGGGGTTGATATCTAAAATATATAAAGAAATCATACAACTCAATAGCAAAAAATTCAACTAAAAAATGAGCAGGGGAGCTGAATAAACATTTTTCTGAAGAAGACACACAGATGGCCAACAGGTACATGAAAAGATGTTCAACATCACTATCAGGGAAATGCAAATCAAAACCACAATGAAATATCGACCAACACCTATTAGAAGGGCTATTATCAAAAACATCAGAAAGATTAAAGAGATAATACGTGTTGGGGAGAATGTTTCTGGAGAAAAGGGAACCCTTGTGATTACTGGGAATATAAATTGGTGTAGCCACTATAAAAAACAGTATGGAGGTTCTTAGAAATAGAACTATCATAGATCCCACAATTCCACTTCTGGGTATTTATCTGAATGAAATCACTGTCTTGAAAAGGTATCTGCAGCCCCGCATTCACTGCAGCACTATTCACAATAGCTAAGATACAGAAACAACCTAAATGTCTATTGACCAATTAATGGATAGAGGAAATGTGATATATATATATATATATATATATATATATATATAATATTGTCCAACCATAAGAAAGGAACTCTTGACATTTTCAACAACATGGCTGGACCCTGAAGTCATTATGCTGAGTGAAATAAGACAGAGACAAATACTTTGATTCCACTTATATGTAGAATCTAAAAATCCAAACATGTAGAAACAGAGACTAGAATGGTAGTTACTGGTGCTGAGGGTGGGGTAAAAGGGGAGGTGATGGTCAAAGAATACAAACTTCCAGCTATAAGATAAATAAGTTTTGGGGATATACTGTACAGCATAAGTATTATAGTTAATAATACTGTACTATATACTTGAAAGTTGTTAGGAGAATAGATCTCTTTTCTCAGAATGAAAAAGAAGTGGAAATTATGTGATGTGTTACAGGTGTTAAGTAATCCTATGGTGGTAATCATTTTGCAATATATGTGTATCAAATCATATTAAAACACAAATGTTAAATATGTAAGACATGTTTAAAATCTTAAAGCTTCACAATGTTATACATTGATTAAATCTCAATAAAGCTGGAAAAAGATAATTAAATGAAATCAAAAATAGTATGAAACAAAAACATTAAAAAAATTTTTTTAATTTAAAAAATTAAATAAGGAACTTCACTGGCAGTCCAGTGATTAAGACTCCACATTTCCACTGCAGGGAGCACGGTTCGATCCCTGGTTGGGGAACTAAATAAGACCCTGCATGCCACATGGCATGACCAATCAATCAATCAAAGTAAATAAAAATGGTATGAAACAAAGAATACTTAAAAATTGGTAGAGTTACTGTTCTGCTCTAATTAAGTCAAAAAAATTTAAACTGTCATATTATTTTGAATAAATTAAAGCAATTGATACTTCAACTGCCTATTAAGCTGGTTTCAATTAATAATTATATTAGAAATTCACTACTACCTAGTTTATCTATAGAAAAGTAAATATTAGTAACACAGGACTCAAAATTATTTCAAACTTTGAATATGCTAAACTCCACACCCAGCTGAATTCAAATGTGTTTCTGAAGATTAGGTATCACTGGCTAGAACTTATTTACTTGCCATTATTTAGAAAGATTATTTAGTAAGGAATAAACAATTGTCATTTCTTCTTCAAAAGAAAAAATGATAATCTGTTTCAGGCCCAAACAATCCATTTTGTGAGAATTTTAAGTAATGTTTAGATATCAATCCTAAACAGATTAGAAAAAAAGAATGTATATATGCAACAATTAAAGTAAAAATTACTTTTTGTTGAAACATTTGATGTCCAGAATATTCATTCTCTGAATAAAATTTCATTTTTCTCTTTCATTTGCTTTTGTTTGGTGTATGGAAATGAAATTACAATGAAACAAAAATCAAATAGCTTATTTCCTACATAATACAAAATCTCCTTGTCATGACTACAGCTCCATCCTTCAGCTTCCAGAAGATTTTGCCAATGGATACTAGGTATGACTGTTTCTTACAAATTGCATCTGTGTTAAAGCTAATTATTACAGTTCAAAATAAGTTTAACAATTGTATAATGATAATTACTTTAAAAATCCATAGAAAGCACTAAAATGTTAAAATATATTTTCAAAACTGCAATAAGTGTTTAATGCACAAAGCAAAATCTAACACTAAATTTTCATTGTTAGGGCTGTTATTTTGTTTTTCTACTAAGTAAAAGATTTAATAAATGAGCCATTATGTCTGTTTTCCAAAACTGTATTTTTCTTTTAATGGAATATCCCATTTAAATGAGAAGAATGATAATATTTGATACTCAAATACTATTCTCAGTTTAAAAAAAGCCCATATAGATTATTAAAACCTCTTATATAACTCCAAAATTCCATTTCCTTCCTCATCATCCCAGAGGTAACCACTATCCTAAGTCTGAAGATTCCTGTGTATATTATTCCCAACAAACACTCCGCTAAACTCTAGGGAGATTATAGTGAACAATACTGTAAAAGTTTTATGCATATATGCTTTGTCAGATTGTGATAGGTGGAAAAACAGAAAAATAAAATGAGTAATTGGGATAGGAAGAGCTATCAAATGAGTGACCTCATTGGTCAGTTACTATTTGAGCAGAGACTCTAAGACGTTAAAGCCATGTGGTTACTTGGGGAACAGCATTACAGGCAAAAGCAAGTTCAAAGGTCTAAACCAGAGCATTCTTCTTTTGTTTGAAAAATAAGGAGGCTATTGTGACTGAGTGAAATGAGTGATGGGGAGATATGAAGTTATAGAAACATTGGGGGTTTGCAGATCAACATGTCTTCTAAATTTACCTAGATTTTATCCTGAATGGAAGGCACTGCATGGTTCTAAGTGGAGGATTGACATCATTCAATTTACACTTCACGTAACCACTCTGGCAGCTGTTTAGAACGGACTATAGAAAGGGAGAAATGGACACCTGGTGACCTGTTTGGAGACTATTGCAAATATGCAGGCAAAAGATGACTGATGATGACTTGGATCAACTGGTAAAGTTGGAAGAACATGAAGGATATGAATCGGAGAGATTCTGGGTATAATATGAGGGAATAGTTCACAGGCTTTGTGGTATATGAGACGTCTTTAAAAGATACACTTTTCTGTGTTTTATGGAGTCATTCGATGGACAAATGTTAATTTTTATTATATTAAAAATGCATCTTTTATGATTTGTAATTTTTGCATCTTCTTCCAAGAACAAAATGACATTTCCCTAAACATTCATATAAAAATGTAAAGGTTTTATTGTTTAAGACTTTAATTCAATTTGGGTTTACCTTTGTGTCTGGTTTAAGGCAGAGATCTGACTTTATTTTGCTCATATGTACAACCACCTATCCCTGAACCATTTACTAATCAATCCACATTTTTCTCATTAAGAAGCAATGCCTTTGCTGTCATATATGAAGCTTATATATATTTGAGTAATTTATTTCTGGGCTCTATAATTTCTTCCAATGGTCATTACCTATACTTTATCATATTACTCAATTATTTACTGTAGCTTGATAAGTATGAATATAGAGAGAAATCTTTTCTCCCTTTTTCAAAGTGGTATTGTTTTTGTTCTTGGAAATTTATGTTTCCACATTCAGGTTCAAATAAGATTCATAATTTGCCAAGTATCATTAATGTCATTTTTAGTTAAAATTTCAGTGAGCTTATAGGTTAAAATACAGAGATTACTGACATAATGATGTAAGATTTACCATCCACTGGAATAGTATTGCTATGTGTTTATTAATGTCTTTCAAAAGCATGTTTTAATTTTTCAATTATCTTTATAAAGTCATGATATTTTTATAATATTTAAACCCAACACTTTTAAAAGTGAAGGTTCCTATTTAAGATATATCTCATAAAAACCAATAATCATATACTTTTAGAACAGCAACACATTAAGTTGGTGTATTATTATGTAGAAAGATGTGGTGAAGCCAAGTTCTGGTCAGAAAGGGGAGGTGAATATGTGTCATGTTAAGAAATTTAAAAAAAAAATTAGTAAGTAAAAGGATCCAGTTAAAAAAAGGAATAAGCTCAGTGTGATGATTTTGTGGGGAAAATAAATAAGATACAAGTGTTCCTAATTACAAATACTATATAGGTACATACTTTTTTGATATAAACTTAGATAAATATGTGAGAATACTGTTACAAATGATCAATATTTGTTACTTGAGAGTGTGGCATTACTAAGGTATTGGGAAAGAAGTGGAGATCATTATTTTTAATATAATAGTATTTTTATCTGCATTTTTATCATGTATTGTTACTTAGAAAATTAGCAAATAAGTAAATTAATCATTAGCGCATCTGGTAGCAGCTGGCCATTAGCTAACAAGGCTGTTGCTTATACTTTTGGAATCATCACCATGATTTCATCTACTTCATCTAATTTATATATTCCCTAATACAAAAAAATACAGATTAAGGATGCTGAGGTTCACTGTTTTACCCCCTATATCCTCCTACTCTGGGAAACAGCACCTTGATTAAATTCAAAAGTAAAATATGAAGGATGGGAGGAAAATGGAAAACCATTTAACCAGGGTCAACTAAAATGAGACAGAAGTAGAGAAAAAAGGGTGGGAAATAGAAAGCTTGTAAAGCTTAGAATTGAAAAACTAGAAAGAGTACATTAGCAGGGACTCTGTATATATTTATATTAATAAGGAGAAAAATTAATAAAGGAAAAAGAACTTTGCAAAAATTTCCTGTAATTGAGAAACATATTTCCTAACTTGGCATGAAATAGTTGAGTATATGGCAAACATAGTTCTTCTTATCAAATTTTATCAATCAAGTTATGTGTAATTAATGTGTTAAAACATCCCACAACACAATTATTTGTTCTTGATCCAAAGGTGAAAATTCCTAATTATTAAAATTAATGAATCAAATTAATTTACATTCAACCAAGTTAAGGAGTTCAGTGATATTACTGCAAAGAGAGCACTGAGCCTCTCACCTCAAGCACACATATTTTGTTTGCAAGAGTTTAGATTTTTAATACCTTATTTTAAAATTCCTTTAGACAAGTCTTTAAAATATACATTGCAGAAGATAAACACAAGAATAAACTCCTCTAAACATACATGGAAAAATAAAATGGTAAGAGTCAGTACTTTTAAAATAGACTTAAAATTTATTTAGTTCGGCCATATTTAAAAAATAGAAAATAGAAAAAAATTAAAAACCTATTTTAATTTTAATACAACAGCAATCTCAATGCTGCATTTAAACATTTTCGGCATTACAGATATATAACTTATTTATTATCTTGTATAGAGTCTAGTAGGCTGTGGGTTTATTTTTGCTTTTGTTTTGCTTAGTTTTGTTTTCTCTTAGCTTGCAGGTCATTTTCAGAGAATTCTTTATTATGTAGGAAGATGAAAGGAAGTTACCCTAGGCGATCCTAACTACCATCAATGAGAAGTCTTAAGTTCAGTTCACAAAGACCCCATGCTACTTAATAATAGTGTAAGTGTGTAAAAGAAGTAAATCTCCAGACACTTATTTTCTGAGTTTGCATATAGAATATGTACTTATTATGCACGTATGGAAATTTCAACATATTTGAAGAACTGGCAGTTCTGTTCAGATAAGTAAATTTTGGAATTGGTAACTCTGGGGATAGGTGATTATAAGTGGGGCTATCTATTGTGCTAGGAAAATTCCATTGTATCCTTTAGAAAGAAAGGGACCTCTGTCTTTCTTGTAGTAAACACTATGAAGGATCTTCTAATGTTAAAAACAGTTGTTTAATTTCCATCAAATCTTAGTTTCTGAATTATATTACATTATGTTATATTATACATTTTATTTCAGACCAGAATGGTTACTTTGCTAGAATAATTTGTTACTTGTTGATTTGTACATGTGATTTTGTCCAAGTTTGGAATTTACAGTAATATTAAAATGTAATGAGGATAATGGTGGCCATCTTGAATATTCCCACCTCCTTTTTAAAAACCATACCTGTCAATAAGGAAATCAAATTCTACCACTCATATCTCAAGTTTACAGAGTGAATAAGAGATAACAGTACTGCAAGCTTCAATATACCTGTGCCTGGAGGAAAAGACAAGACTAGCTGAGTCAGCCCCATAGCAGAGTACCAGGCAGAGCCTACACAGAAGAGTGTCGCGGATCTCTACTAGCGGTTAAACCCTGAAAATATACCTAGGGTTTACCACCAGAAGGTTATCCAGCACATCTAGGTGGGAAATACTAAGAGCACATTTGAGTTCTGGAGATTCAGAATTATCATCACTAGGAAGCTATAAGGAAGGGGCTTGGAAAGTGTGTAGGCTCGAAATGACAATTCGTGTAGGACACTTTTGGATGGTGATGTCCCTAGTTTGCATGATAAAGGGTAACAAAGAAATAAAGGGCTCTACTGTTACAAGTATTAAATATTTCAAAGATGACATACAGAAAGCACCATTTATTAGAGAATCTGCACTTCTCCCTTGGAACATAAGCGGTAGAAAGTAGACCCAATATAATTTTCATCTCTAAGCAATTAAGAAAAAAGTAAATTGCACACACACACACAAATACTCAAGTACTTATTAAATACAATTTTGCTGTGTCAGCTAAGCATATGTTACAACTATTAACATTATATGTAGGATATAAAATCTTTCTACTAGTTTAAAAAGCATTAGAAGCATATAAAAGCAAACTTTAATAAGAAATTGAAGTACAAACATCAATAATCAGTTCAGTATCTATATTGTTTTATATCTTTGTTATAAAAATATCTGCTAATTAGTCTAAAGTGTAATTGCTGTAGTAATATGTTTTTGCCTTCATGCCATTGGTCACACTGTCCTGAGAAAACTGCTGCAGGTTTATTTCCAACAAGTGGGCCAACAATAAGAAAAGGTGAAATGTAGGTGATTCAACACAGGAAAAACATTGCAAGATGCCTAAGCATAAATAGATAAAACTAAGAGTACAGTAAGGGACATTGAGTATAGAAATAGAAAGGGCCAAGAAATAGAAACAATGGCACAGGTTTTAAGTTGTCACAGAAAGGATGATGAATATTGAAGACTGGTATTGAACAAAATTATTATTAAAACCATTAACTCAAGAACACCTTCATGGAATGGGGTGATGGCTTAAATGTACATAATGAAAGTTTCCACCTCAGGCCAGGGAAAATTCGCCTTGAGCAGTGAAAATATATGGACCTCCAAACAAAAAATACCAAGTCACATACAAAGTAAAGAAAAATAACCTATGTATCAGTATTTTGGACAGTAACATACAGGGTATGACAGTAGTGGAGTAACAAGAAACCCAATGAAAGGAATATCAGACAAGCATATATCTACCCAAGTGGCTTTAAGATCAAAGCTACAGAAATACCATTTTAATATGTCACCATTCAATGAATGCTATGCCCAAGAGCCATCCTGGAGATTCTGCTAGAGAATGGCCCTCATTCCATAAAAGATGCTTAAGGAAGCACAGACAAAAATCAATTTGAATACATGTAGCTGAAGAGTCAAGATTAAAACAAAGGTGAGGGCTAGAGTCAGTATGTATAACGACTAGCTAGAAAAATATAACTTAAACATGAATGAAGGAAAAACTTAAAATAGCTCACTGACTACTTGACAGGTAATAGGTAGAAGACTAGAATCTCATTTAGAGCTGACAAGCAGGGTAGCAGAATGAAATAAAGGGAAGGGAAATAGGGCACTATATCAAGGTTTTAGTATAAATGTAATCAGAATAAAGCAGAACTTATTAAGAAGGAGTACAAAACTAAAATTTTAAATTGTAATGTAGACAACAGTTGATACAGAGCATATAGAATGCAACATGCAGAGTAACAAAATAGTTATTGAAGAACAGACTAAAGTTTAGTTGTATAGATAAATGGTAACAGGCTCAGCTCACGTATTAAAAGAAAAATGTTTTCTATTGGCATACAGAATAAAACTCAATCTACTTTCTATAAGAGAGATGTATTTTATTTACCATCAGAATGGTTAAAAGAAATGAAGAGTTAACATGCAAAACAAATGCAAACAAAAAGAAATTAGGGTGGTGATATGGATATCTGATGAATTAGAATTCACAGAAAATAAAGTGAAGCAAAGCAGGATACCAAATTAAACAGCAATGAGCAACACTCTTCATAAAGTGACACAATTATAATGGATAAAAGGAGATACCAAAAGAGATGCAGTAATTGTAGGCAACCTTCATACACCTCTGTGTAAAACAAAGCCTGTGGATAAAAAATACATAAGGATATAGAGGAGCCAAACAATAATTAATGAGGTAGTTCTAGTGTATATTTATTGACCACTTATCTCAAAGTTTAGAGAGGCAACAATAAAGTAAACCAATAAAATGAGGAAGAAATTAGGATATGAGCAGAAATAATGCATTTTAATAGAAAAAACAAAGCTGCTAAGTAGATAAATATGCTGCTTCTTTGAAAAATCTATTGTTTTAAAGAGAAGGCAGAAAAACAAAAACAAGAGTACATAAATATTGACACATTCAAAATTTAAAGAGACAAATTTAGAAATACCAAAAAGAAGAAAGGAAGGGGGGGAAGAAAAAAAAGAAAAGGGAAGGGAAAGGAAGCAGTAGAGGAAGGGGAAGGACAGGAGGAAGGGAGGGGCTTAATTAAACTGACTACTTTTCTAAGAAAATATAATTCACCAAAACTGAATCCAGTAGAGATATACAAGTTTAAATTCCAATTTTCTTAGAAGAAGTGGTGGAACTTATGTAAGAACAACTATACCCTACCCACACTCAAAAAAGACAGTCTCATATTTTCACAGGGGAATTCCACCACACCTTCAAAAACTAGATAATCCTAATGCTACTTTAAGAAACACAGCAATGGTGAAACAATGGTGGTACCTGTAGTAGGCTGAATGGTGATTCAAAAAAGTTATGTCCATGTCTTAATCCTAGAACCTATAAATGTGACCTTATTTGGAAAAGGGGCCTTTGCAGAAGTAATTAAGTTAAAAAATTTGAGATGAGATTTTAATGAATTTCAAGGCAGATCCTAAATGCCATCACAAATGTTCAGTTAAGAGACAGACAGAGGGAAATTAGACATATACTCAGGAGAAAGCGATGAAGACGGAGAGACATGCAGCCGCAAAGCAAAGAATGCTGGCAGTCAGCAGGAAGGGCAAGAGGCAAGGACTAGCTTATCTCCTCCTGTAACCGCTGGGGGAATGTGGCTGTGCAAACAGCTTGATCTTGGAATTCTGGCCTTCAGACCTGTGAGTAAGTGCGTGCCTGTTGTCACCAAGTTAGTGGTAGTTTGTTATATCAGGCATAGGATACTAACAGAGTACCCAACCGTGATAAAGATGGTAAGAAGAAGGGAGAGTTACAGAACAATATTAATGTAAAAACTTAAAGAGTACGTTAAAAAGAACAGTGTATCAACAGATTAAAAATAGGCATACCATGATTAAGTGAGATTTATTCTAGGATTGTATGAATGGTTCACATTAGAAAATCCATTAATATGTTTATGAGATATAGAAAAAAATCCTATCTAGCCATATGTTCCTTTCCTTGAGTTGCCAAAAATATATAAAAATTTCTGGATTAACAAACTCAATAGAATAGAAACAGATGTTTTCATACTTGAAAACATTTCAACCCCCAAATCAGTATGACATCTAAAGTCAGGTCAAAGGCAAGGATTAACTTGCAATCTCTACTATTTTTACTTATTTTGGGGTATTATTCAATTCAGTCTGAAAAGAGAAAACTGAGTGATGGATAAGAAGAGGTAAAGGTAATATTCTTTACAATGATTTGATAAATTTGGAAAAACAAGTGAAAAATTAATTTGAAAAATATTTCAGTATAGCAGCATGATGATTAGTTGATATATGAAAGTCAAAAGTTAGCATATATTAAAAAACCTCAAAGAGATAATACAATGGAAGAAGTGATCAAATTTATAATTGCAAAAAATTCTAGAAAAAAAACCTTTAGTATATGAGAATAGTAATTTTAATAAATGGTTTTTAGAGACTTGATTGTACTTCATAGGAAGACAAAATTTTATTTATTCTTTATATTATACACAGAATAAACCCCAAATGGATCCAAGATATAAACACAAAAGCACAGTTACTAGAAAGTCATAAGTGAATTTGTGATGAATTCATTTATATTTATAATCTGTAAATGGGGAAAGTCTTTGTAACTATGACTCAAAATGAATTTTCTGTAACTTTCAATTAAATCAGCGGAAGTATAAATCCATGTATTTATTCATCTAGATGATGATGCAAATGTGGCAAATTTTGATAGTTAAAACTAGATTGTGAATATACAGACACTCATTGTACTATTCTTTCCACTTTTACATATGCTTGAAAAAATACTAAATTAAAAAGTATAATTTGAGATTTTGGTATCATTAAAACTATAATGATAATCTTATAACACACTTTAACCCAATATTAAGAAGCAGAAGTATGGAATTAATATTCCACAGCAGGGGAAAAAAAAGGCATTGCTATTGTAATATGAAATCCAGCATAAAGAGAGAAAACCCAGGATAAATAGAGAAATCAACATTTTAGAATTTACTAATTATTTTGGTGAAAATGATGGGATAGTGGTAGTATTTTTTTAATTTTTAAAGCCTTTTCTATTTTTATAAGCATATACACATGGCTGCTAATAAAATTCACCTGTTTTCTAAAAACTGATTAATTTTGATGGCCTGTTAATTTAAAATCAGTTATATTTTATGTGCAATATAAATCTAGAATCAGCCATTCACATATAGTCAACATACTGAAAGAGAAATAAAAAATCATTAATTGGTATTTAATTCAAGTAAAATTAAATAAATAAAACATTTCCTTTGGGTTAAAGTAAAACACAGAAATTGCCAAAGTTTATTGAAATTAGATTCTCTTCCCAAAACAGAAAGAGGGAATCTAAAATCCAGCACTGTTATCGTGAAGAAAATGGAAATGTTCTGAATATTTTCCATGATTTGTCTCTCATTTGGCTGGAGATTTGAACATTAAATGGGGCAGTCCTCTTCTATCAATTTGTTTAAAATTGGCAAACTGTTGAATAACATATCAGTTGGAAATTTAGTTGAAAATACTCAAGAACATTCATATCTATACCAAACGATGTTTAAACACATGTCCATCCTATGGCTGATGAAGAGGAAAAATAGTTAAGCTGGAGAGGTTTAAAATTTCAATATTCTATAGTTGTATCACAGGCAAGAATGCATAGCATTTAATGGAGACAGAAAAGTGAGTAAAAAAAAAAAAAGAGAGATTAATTTTTCCCTCTTTTTTTGACAGCTTCATTCATATTTAAAGTCCCAATCACACCTATTGGAATGTCTGAGTTGGAAAATATGTCGAAATTATGAACATAGAAATGTCGGTGTCAATGGCTTGTTTTTTCTCTATTTTTCCTCAATGTTTGCTTAATGAGGCAGAGAAGTCTGTTTAAGCTTCTAGACTGGTGTCTGAACACCTTGATTTTCTTGCTTCTTTTCTGCCTCCGTGGAGAATTACCTAAATTACAGTGAGTAAAAGGGAGGGAGTTCCCAACCAGAGAAAAAAAACATTCAATCCCTTTCTATCACCAGAAAAGGAAATGTGAATCAGGTCTCAGTTTCATCTTTGCTTGAGACACAAGGGCAAGTTATGCAACCTTTCTGAATCTCTGTTCATTCATCTTTAAAATAGAGATATATGGGGAGGGGGAAGGTGAGCTGTGACAAAGCGAGAGAGAGGCATGGACATATATACACTACCAAACGTAAGGTAAATAGCTAGTGGGAAGCAGCCACATAGCACAGGGAGATCAGCTGGGTGCTTTGTGACCACCTACAGGGGTGGGATAAGGAGGGTGGGAGGGAGGGAGGGAGACGCAAGAGGCAAGAGATACGGGAACATATGTATATGTATAACGGATTCACTTTGTTATAAAGCAGAAACTAACACACCATTGTAAAGCAATTATACCCCAATAAAAATGTTAAAAAAAATAAAATAGAGATATTAATAGTACCTACTTATATACCAAAGTCACAATCACATAAAATAGACACAGAAAAATAAATCTACAGAACAGCTGAAATAAGACTGTATTCTTGTGATAAGTACTAAAAATATATTAAAATGCCAAGGACTTCACAAATGAAGATGTGATATGCTCCAAATTACAGGATGTGGAGCTGGGCCTGAAAACAGGAAAAGTCCAGTGCAACTTTGTATTTGGGACTTCATAATTATTTGATCTACTCTAAGCTGTTATAAAACTAACCCTCTTCCACCTTAAGAGGAGATCTGCGTAAAGTTATTTTTTGGAACAACAACTGAATCAGAGAATACTTGAACTTGAGGCCTGCCAGACTCAACAGAGGGGACATATTAGAAGTAAGAGGTTTAACTGAATTTATGTTGAACAATGGGATGCCAAACACTCCTTCCATTCCATACCACCTAGAATGCTGGTAGTCAACTTTTACCTGCAAACATCTCTGCCAGACACACACCAGTAGGCAACCATATCTATATGTAGGGTGTACATTAACATTTTTTCTTTCAATCTTAAATGCAAATGAATTAATGACCATCACAAGATACTTATGACCTCTAACATGAAAGACAGGTAACATCCACACCAACAGAAACAGAAAAAAGAAACCCTGAAGAAACAGTCATGTTCAAGAGCAAGAGTAACACAAAAAAATATATGTATTACACACACATACTTCAAAATATATATGTATAGACACACAATTAACATTTTCAGAGACAAAAATATTTCATAAAATAAAACAAGATCCCACAAAAATAAAATATTCACAGAAGAAAGCATTCCTGAGAATTTTTTTAAAAAATGATAGAAAAACTCAATTGAAGGGTTAAAAGAGAAAAGCAAAAGGAATCTCCCAACATGTAGCATAATGGAAAAAAGGTGGAGGGGTAAACAATCAAGGAGGAGATACAAGATCCAATGTATATGATTTCTAAAGTATGGTGGGTGGCATTATTGGCCCTGATTCTTTCGTCCTCCACATGCACAGATTTGCTATGGTCTCATCATGGGCAAAGTACAATTCTCTTCCACTGTTATAGGGTGGAAATTAAAGTGTGCTGGTTCTAAGCCTGCTTGTTTATCTGCCATTGCTGTGTGAGGAACACACCTAGCTAGCCCGCTACTCAGAGACACAGTCACAGTAGCTAACTCACAGACCTGTTAAGTATAAAGCAGAGCCATTCAGCTAAGCCATATCAAGTCAGTCAAGCCACAGTAGGAAAGCAGAGAGGTGAGAAAAAATAAATGAGCATTGCTTTAATATGCTGTTTAAGATGCAGCAGCTACATAGCAACTGCTAACTAAAATAGAAGATAAATGGAAGTCTTAAAATTAAAGAAATAATAAAGGAAACTTCCTAGAACTGCAGGTGTAATATTTCAGTTCAAAAGGCAACAACTAAGTGTCAAATGCAATAAATAATATGAACCAATGACATAATTATGATATTAAACAAAATGGCTAAGAAATTATGCCGTATCTTCTTAGAGCATTGTTAAGGGTAAAATTGGTAAGGATTTTCATACAAAGTATAAAAGCCAGAAATCATTAAGAATTAAATTTGTGAATCACAACAAGCACCTATGAGACAACAAAATGACTTCAAAATTTGAGGGGAAAATTATTTTCACTTCAGAATTTTATTACAGGCAATCTACCCTCAAGGGTGAAAGTAGCATCAAGATATGTTAGATAAGTAATACCTCAGAATGCCTAATTCGTAAACCTGCTTCCTTGGTCAACTCCTTAAGGAGAACATCCAACAAAGGAGAGAAGTTATTTTTTAAAAACGACAATGGTTTAACAGGAAATATAGCCAATATTTTATAATAACTGTAAATGGAGTATAACCTTTAAAAATTATATAAAAATTTTTGTTTGTTTGTTTTTTTGCGGTACGCGGGCCTCTCACTGTTGTGGCCTCTCCCGTTGCGGAGCACAGGCTCCGGACGCGCAGGCTCAGCGGCCATGGCTCACGGGCCCAGCTGCTCTGCAGCACGTGGGATCTTCCCAGACCGGGGCACGAACCCGTGTCCCCTGCATCGGCAGGCTCCCAACCACTGCGCCACCAGGGAAGCCCTATAAAAATGCTTTTAAAAATGAAGCAACAAAGCAGGAAAAACCTTTGACTACCTTGGCATCAGTAGATGGTATGTTACTACCTACTTCATGCTGAGAAAAAATAATGAGATTTAGGGGTGTAAAGTACAGAAAATGCCTCAGATAAGATTTTTAAGTACTGATTTACAAGTCAACCATGACCCTATTAACTTTGAGGAATTTGCCTCAAATCATTTTTTCCACAAATTCCTCATAAATAAACTTTCCTTAACGTTATCAACAGCGGCAATCAGAAACTGCTTCACGCTGGTTTGACTCAGTCTCCGTTTCTCCCGTGACTTACTGGCTGCACGTTTTCTTCCAAGTACATTATGACTTTGCCCTCTTATAAGCCACATTATTGTTACACTCAGTAAAGACATCAAGGAAGAAAAAAAAGACAACTAAAGGCAACTATTTAATTTAAAAAGAACAAAATATAGTTTTTACCTAAAAAAAATAAAATTAATAAAAAAGATACATAATTCCAAAGGGGATGTAAGGATCTGGCTAGGCTGCTCCTACCATCCTCACTCATCAGGAATCAAACACAAGCTGCTTTTTTCACAAAAACTAAGCTCAGCAAAATCAGAGAGTGAGTCATATTTTGCTGTATATTAACATAAACCTTTGTAATGAATTGCTCACTTATATAAGATGGATCAAGATTTCTGCATTTCCAAGTTGCAAATTCATTCTTTAAAAATATTTTTCTTCCATGTCCAGGGAAGATTTGTGTTATATGACTAGTTTGTACCCACAAAATAATCCCCTATTTATCAAAGAATGGGGCTCACAAGTCCGCCTGCCGATGCAGGGGACTCGGGTTCGTGCCCTCGTCCAGGAGGATCCCACATGCCGCGGAGCAGCTGGGCCCATGAACCATGGCCGCTGAGCCTGCGCTCCGCAACGGGAGAGGCCACAACGGTGAGAGGTCCGCGTACCCACCCCACACACAAATGGTTGTGAAATTAAACAGAATGGTTAATTTATTCACCAGATTTGATTTCATAATCTTATGCAATCACATTCTAGATCCCACATTTTACATTTAACCCCAGTGTGTATCAATGAATATGCTTAATATCTTTATAATAAAATATGCATCATATTGATAAACCCAGAGTAATGACTTAAATATTAATTCTAAGAGTGAATAAAGTAATTCTAAATACTTCTAAATGGAAAGAAAAATCACAAATTTGACTAATCATCTCATTTCAATTACAACAGATTGTTTTAAATCCAATCCTCTATTTACTTCATATTCTCTCCAGCTTTACTATATAGACGGCACCAATGCCTATTATTTCAGGACTTCGTAATTCTCTTTACTATCTTGTACAATGTTGGTTGCATTAAAAACAAATGCTGATTTTCAATTACTCCAGGAATCAAGGCAGTACAGAGTTTAACATATTAAATCACATGAAACTTATCTTAAGAGTACACCTATAATGCAGTGTCTATCCACATATACCAAAGATGTCAGACTGTCCTGTCTAAAAGGAGAAATAAAAAGAATGGGAAAGAAATGCACAGAAGTTGAAATCAATATGGATCACTATAATAAAGGTATAAGTGTATATAAGAAAAATAACAAGCAGCTAAAAAACTAATTTAACAATTTGCATGGCAATGCATATGCCACAGAAAGGAAACAAATGAACTATACCAGGTTACTCTTGAGAATAAAGGGCAATGCATTTCTATTTAATACAGCAGAGCCTCCCCCATTACCGTACAATGGCATATGTACATTTTACAGTCAAGATGCATATGCTTACCAAAAGGAAAAAGGAAAAACAAAGACGCCATGAAAATCTCCTCGAAAAAAAATATGGTGGTTAGGAAGATATATGCAAAATAACAGAGGAATGCAATTTTTTAAAGAAAACTAAAATTGCATATAAACCTGGACATGGAGAGAAGACAGAAAGCTCCAGTAAAAATATTTACACGCAGAATATACAATAGAAAAAATAAAGTTTTATAGACTTCCGTATTAATTTTAAAGACCTCTGAAACCTCTTAGGACTATCAGTACATCCTTTTAATTATTCTTACTTGATGGCAACATTTTAGGTCTTCTAGGCTTCTCATTTTAAACTTTGGTTCATAAATTTTGCTGGCCCCAATTTTTTCTACAAGGGAGTAAGTATTTGTGTCACGAAAAGTTCTCAGTAGGCTTTGTCACCCCACGCCCCCAGTATAAAGATGAGAATTGACAGAATTGACTAAATAAGCCAATCTTTCTGAGCACAGGTATTTTTGAGGACTCCAGAAAGATATAAACAAACGGAAAAGACATGCATGGCCCAGACTGACTTAAAGTATTTTCCTCTATTTCAACATTTTCTTATCATGTAGAAATGTTTTCTGTCCCTTTTAGGATGCTAAGGGGATATACAATAGAGCTCCATATTATCAAGCTAAATGCATAATGTAGGTAATGCCATCGAATGTAATCTGGAAAATCTAGTTAGGCCGCCAGAAACTAAGGAAGTTCATCTCCCTACAGGAATGAAACTTGAGACAATCTGGGAATGAATGGACAGCTCAGCTCAATGCCATCATAAAATAGAATTACTTCTCAGGCTCATTTATACAGGGGAAAAGGTTATCATTCTCAGTCTGAAGGAATAAAAAAATTGTCAGTGATGAGAGGCACTGTCACTTTGGGTAACAATTCACATGCAGTCTCAGGAGATGGTTTAAGACAACAAGTGGAGCGAAATTATAAACAGCCTGCAGGCCCTGCTGAGTGGCAGCAGCCATGAAATCGGCAGGAGGTAACAAATAGTTAAACTTCAGCTCAGTCAAGCCCTCTTGGGCACCTATCTACAGGAGCCAAGCAGCCAGAACTCTTTTGGAGCTTAATGAGAATAATCTAAGACACCAAATGTTCTGGGATTGTCTTCTTCAAATTAGTCAACTATTCAATGTTACTAGAATTTTCAGTAATTACTTATTATTGTATAGATACGAGTCTTGATATGCTCCTTCAGGAAGAGTACAGATTTACACTTCAAGGTTTTCTTTTCAAGTACAGGTGTTTTCTTGGTTGTTTGCTAAGGTATATACTTTACTGAGCAACCTATTTTTGCCTTGTGTAAGCTTTATCAATCTTAACACTGAAAGACTGGTTCCCACAAACAGGCAAATCCATCCCACACATCCCCCCCAATTCCTCTGACACACAACTGTTCTAGGTCTCTAAAACATCAAAAAGAATAGTGAAAATATTTTAAAGAAAAAGGTAGATGGAATAAGGGGCATCTACTATGTACCTGGTATGATCCCAAACCTGCTACATAAGCTATTTCTAACGTTTAAATTGAGTCTTGCAAAGGAGATGGCGGAGAAAGTGACATGACAGGCCATACAGCTAACAGGAATCAACATGAGTGATATTCAAATACAGATTTTCTGAATCCAGAGCTCATACGTGTTTTATTATGCTATACTGCCCTGGCCTAAGTGTCGCTTCCAATCCCCTCTGCCTCTAAAAGAAAACAGTTTGTGCTTATACTGTGGCACATAAATATCTGACCATATGCTGTAAAAGTGGACTCCTTAGTAAAAGTGTGAATCATGTACAGTATTATCAAGGATCTGAGACTAAAGATAAGTTGCTTTGTTCAAAATGATTGTGACAGAGAAAATCTATCTTATTTCTAACGCTGCTACTGAGTCAACATACTTACACTATGTGAAAATGCAAACAAAAATTACATGCATGTATATAGCTACCTATGTATCTATGTTTAATGGTTATCTGGTTGGTTCTGAACACTTAGAATTATACAGCTTAAGCTGTCTTCCCAGATATGTCTCTATTCCTATGTTCAATAAAGGGAAGATACCACAACACATTCTTAGGTATCTAAGAATAAGGTTTTATCTGTAAAGTTGTATGAGGTGTGAGAAAATATATTAAAATATTATTGCTACACAGCATTTTAAGAAACATTTGTATTATGGGTGAGGAGATGATTCTTTTCTTTCCATTACTGCATACTCTAGTATTAGACATAACACTGATTTAGACAGATATATTCAAGAGTGTTCTTGAAAGAGGATAAGGTTTGAAAAATGATTACATGCCTATTTCAGGTACCTTTGGAACTGCATTTTATGAGTCACTCTTAAAACCCAAAGACTGGAGCATAACTCAGCATTGTGTTAGGTTGTCTCTAAAGTAAACCTAATTAGCTACTTGGTTGTCCTGCATGTCAACCTTAACCCATAGCCAGAAACTAACTCAGGAAAATGCAAAATAACAGGACCCCATAGAGCATATGCGGGCCAAGGTTAGGGTATTTATCCCATCCTGAATTCACCTAGGGGGGTTTGTTTTAATAACCAACTACATCCCTTTTTTTTTTTTTTTAAAGAAATCTTGATTTCAGTTTTTCTTAACCTGACACCAAGTGTACAGTTGAATAATTTAATAGTGAATAATTTATTCTTCTGTTCAGAAAATAATTGAAATGCATTTTTCATATCAATATATCATGTCCCTTTGTGATATATAATGCAGAATCTGAAATACTGCATTCAAAATTCTTAACTTCTGAGTTTGGCACACAGATATGGACTTAAAAAATAAAACCATACAAAAAACTCCAACAAACAAAGCTTTCCCATTGGCATCTTGTTAATTGTATATAGCCACAAGAACTAGCATTTGTGCATTGTGACTCAGTTTGCTATTGAAATAGAGAAGTGAGAAACCTTGGGGATAAAGAAGGGGGTCATATAATCAACCTTGATATCCCCAAATGCATCCCTACTCAAAGACTGTGCATTTTCAAAAATATCAAACTCATAGGAGGATTCACCCAGGAGGGGCCTTGGAATATAGAACAGTAATGGTAGGCAATGGGCAGAGACCCCAAGAAATTTAAACCACTATCTCTGCATTTGTTGAATTTATAGTTAGATTCAAGAAACTATACAAATACCAATAAATATAAATAAATTAAGTGCCTTTACATATGGCCATTTCCATGCAAAAGAAAGAAAGAAAGATATTATCACCTAGAGCTGTAGAGTTGTTTAGGGGTTAAACTAGCTGATATATTATCGCATATAAAGTATTTAGTACTAGGCCTTCAATTTGCTTTTCCAGTCTCTGCGTTCTGTAAAGGTGATTGTTGGGACATCTCACATGAAAATATGACATCAGCCAACGGATAAATGGATTAGATGCACTCTCACAGTACTAACATCTTATGATTTGAAAAGTAGACATTAAAAAAAGAAGGTTCCTTGCTGCAGTGTTTTGACATGACACCTAAACATGCATAAAGACCTTCTTCCCTGGAAATATAAAAGAAACCAAATAGGAAGCTACTTTTACCCATGAAATATAACTGAAAGCCAACCTCCTCATTGAAGCCTCATGGCTCCTTTAAGTCCTCATGCCTACCTCCTTCTTGATCCTTGTTCACTTTCTTGGCCACTTTCTTTTACTGAATTCTGGATCTGGTTTTTCCACTGTATACTGACTTTGTTTCTTGTTCTCCCAAACCAAGCCTCAGTAAATTTAAGAAAACTGAAATCATATCAAGCATCTTTACTGACCACAACACTATGAGGTTAGAAATAAATTACAGGGAAAAAACGTAAAAAACACAAACACATGGGGTCTAAACAATACATTACTAAATAACCAAGAGATCACTGAGGAAACCAAAGAGGAAATCAAAAAATACCTAGAAACACATGACAATGAAAACACGACAACCCTAAACCAATGGGATGCAGCAAAAGCAGTTCTAAAAGGGAAGTTTTTAGCAATACAATCCTACCTCAAGAAACAAGAAACATCTCAAATAAACAACCTAACCTTACAACTAAAGCAATTAGAGAAAAAACAAAAAAATCCCAAAGTTAGTAGAAGGAAAGAAATCATAAAGATCAGATCAGAAATAAATGAAAAAAAACAATAGCAAAGATCAATAAAACTAAAAGCTGGTTCTTGGAGAAGATTAACAAAATTGTTAACCCATTAGCCAGACTCATCAAGTAAAAAGGGAGAAGACTCAATAGATTTAGAAATGAAAAAGGAGAAGTATCAACTGACACTGCAGAAATACAAAGGATCATGAGTGATTACAACAAGCAACCATATGCCAATAAAATGGACAACCTGGAAGAAATGGACAAATTCTTAGAAAAGCACAACCTTCCAAGACTGAACCAGCAAGAAATAGAAAATATAAATAGACCAATCCCAAGCAATGAATTTGAAACTGATTTATAATCTTCCAACAAACAAAAGCCCAGGACCACATGGCTTCACAGGCACATTCTATTAAACATTTAGAGAAGAGCTAACACCTATCCTTCTCAAACTCTTCCAAAATGGAGAAGGAGGAACACTCCCAAACACTCCCAAACCCATTCTATCAAGCCACCATTACCATGATACCAAAACCAGACAAAGAGGTCACAGAAAAAGAAAACTACAGGCCAATATCACTGATGAACATAGATGCAAAAATCCTCAATACTAGCAAACAGAATCGAACACCACATTAAAAGGATCATACACCATGATCAAGTGGGGTTTACCCCAGGAATGCAAGGATTCCTCAATATACACAGATATACACAAAATCAATGTGATACACCATATTAACAAACTAAAGGAGAAAAATCATACGATCATCTCAACAGCTGCAGGAAAAGCTTTTGACAAAATTCCACACCACTATAAAACTCTTAGAGGAAAACACAGGAAGAACACTCTGACATAAATCACAGCAAGATCTTTTTTGATCCACCTCCTAGAGAAATGGAAATAAAAATAAACAAATAAAATAAAAATAAACAAATGAGACCTAATGAAACTTAAAAGCTTTTGCACAGCAAAGGAAACCATAAACAAGATGAAAAGACAACCCTTGGAATGGGAGAAAATATTTGCAAACGAATCAATGGACAAAGGATTAATCTCCAAAATATATAAACAGCTCATGGAGCTCAATATTAAAAAAAAAAAAAAAAAAAAACCAAACCAAAAATGGGCAGAAGACCTAAATAGACTTTCCTCCAAAGAAGACATATAGATGGCCAAGAAGCACATAAAAAGCTACTCAACATCACTAATTATTAGAGAAATGCAAATCAAAACTACAATGAGGTATCACCTCACACCAGACAGAATGGGCATCAGAAAATCTACAAACAAATGCTGGAGAGAGTGTGGAGAGAAGGGAACCCTCTTGCACTGTTGGTGGGAATGTAAATTGATACAGCCACTATGGAGAACAGTATGCAGGTTCCTTAAAATACTAAAAATAGAACTACCATACAACCCAGCAGTCCCATTACTGGGCATATACCCTGAGAAAACCGTAATTCAAAGAGAGACATGTACCACAATGTTCACTGCTGCACTATTTAAAATAGCCAGGACATGGAAGCAACCTAAGTGTCCATCAACAGATGAATGGATAAAGATGTGGCACATATATACAATGCAGTATTACTCAGCCATAAAAAGAAATGAAATTGAGTTATTTGTAGTGAGGTGGATGGACCTAGAGTCTGTCATACAGAGTGAAGTAAGTCAAAAAGCGAAAAACAAATACTGTATGCTAACACATATATATGGAATCTAAAAAAAGAAAAAAAAATGGTTCTGAAGAACGTAGGGGCAGGATAGGAATAAAGACCCAGACAGAGAATGGACTTGAGGACACAGGTAGGGTGAAGGGTAAGCTGGGACAAACTGAGAGTGGCATGGATATATATACACTATCAAATGTAAAATAGATAGCTAGTGGGAAGCAGCTGCATAGTACAGGGAGATCAGCACAGTGCTTTGTGTCCAGCTAGAGGGGTGGGATAGGGAGAGTGGGAAGGAGACGCAAGAGGGAGGAGATACGGGGATATATGTATATTATAGCTGATTCACTTTGTTATAAAGCAGAAACTAACACACCATTGTAAAGCAGTTATACTTCAATAAAAATGTTTAAAAAAAATAAAAATATATAAATATTGTTTAAAAAATCATGTTATGTTTGAATTATGTGTGATTATATGTGAATATCTCCTCAATAAAAAAGAAGTATATATAACAACAAAAAAAATAATTCCCCAATTCTTTATCTCGTGCTTATGGTAGAATGTGTCCTCCTGAAGAAGCATGAACCACTCAATATAACAATGATTCAATTTAAATATGTTGGAAGAATGCCTTCTTGAATATTTTCAATCCATAACATTAATCACACAGTATTTTAAAAAACACATTTTAGATGTAAATAGAATTACTTGAAATTCTCATTGAAACTGACCTGAATTACCAGAGATCAGGAAATTTAGGTATGCCTAAGCAGAGTTTAGCATGACAGCTTTGCCTGATTCTCACCACAATGTGCCCTAGCTCATTTTTGGATTTTACAGGAAAAACTGAAACGGCTGATCATAATGCTGTCAAGTCTAGTTCTATTAACACTGCATCTTGTGAAAGTCCTGAGAAGTAAATTGGTAATTAGCACTTGAGGCTTTATCATTTTTGGTGAGCAAAATACAAGAATAGTAATTTTTCTGAATGGAATTACAAATTACTCATGCTACTGGGCTTAAGTGGATCTCTGGTAAAGACTAAAAAACCAGATTGTGGAAAAGTCTTTTTAATACACTATTGGAAACCCAAATCCAGAAATATACAAACATACAATGTGATAGTAAAAGAGACACGAAGGGCTTCCCTGGTGGCTCAGTGGTTGAGAGTCCGCCTGCCGATGCAGGGGACACGGGTTCGTGCCCCAGTCCGGGAAGATCCCACATGCCGCGGAGCGGCTGGGCCCGTGAGCCATGGCTGCTGAGCCTGAGCGTCTGGAGGCTGTGCTCCGCAACGGGAGAGGCCACAACAGTGAGAGGCCCACGTAACGCAAAAAAAAAAAAAAAAAAAGAGACATGAAAAGGCATATCACACACTGCTATTCAAAGAGGGGTTGGGTATGAGGGTGGGGGGTATTCACACTTAGATATCCTATGAAAAGCAAACATTATCAATATAATTAGATAAAACTGAAGCTATTTACTCAGAACAATACAAGATTTTTAAATAAACTAGGAATCAATAACTATCCCATGCTTGGTGTCAGTTAAATTAATCAAATAAAATTTAATAACCTGTTGAAGTAACCTGTACTTATCTGCATTAATATATAACTAAACATAACCAGTAATAATCCATAATGTTTTATACGTATATATGTATACATATGTATTTGTGTGTGTGTACTCAATCATGTACTCTTCAATCATGTATGCTTAATGTCCAAGTGTGATACATTTGAAAAGATTTTTTTTTGATTCAAAACATCAGCACGTTTCACTAGGAGACAGTTATCAGAAAAGTCATGAAGTTTTTAGAATTAAAATCTTCCACTTATTGTTCTCTGGAGACTGCCCCAGCTCTCCAAGAAAGGTCAGGCCTTTCTTATGTCATAAGGAGAGAGACAGCAATTAATTTAGCAAGTTCCAACAGGTATCAAAAACAAAAGCACCATCAGTAGGGTGAATGACCTGATACCAGGATAGTCCTGAGGGTTGATACCTTCTGTCTACAAGCCTAGTGGGTTTCATTATGATTTTTACATAAAGAGATCAGACCTTCCCAAGCTAGACTGCGCATGCTGAGTCAACCCAGCTAGCCTATCATTCCCTTTCAAAATATCACTAGTCTTAAGTCAAATGTGTCTTGAATCCCTAAATTCTAATTACTTACACTGTAACATGTCGTATCATCACCAACATTGCCTAATTTAGGGAAAATCAGAGGCTTAACAAAGGAAGATTTTTTACCTTAAAAATGCAGTTTCTTGGATAGTCTAGAACTTTGCCAAGAAGGATTTTTCCAGGAATTGCTACCCTTACAATAATGTAGATATTATTCAATGCCTGATTCTGAGTCAATAAAGTAGAAAAATCCAAAGCTTGCTTTCCCAAAATCACAGTGGTAATAAGAAGCATGGTCAGAACTTGAACCTAAGACATATTGCTCTAAATGCTAGGGACTTCCTTGAATCTTCCTTGAACAACCAGATTCAAGGAAAAACTGCTATTTTTATAGACCACGTTTGTGTCTGTTTGACACCTGGACAAATTAGTCAAAAACTCCAATCAGTTAAGAAAGCTTGTTACTCATCAGCTCTGCAAACCTGCTATTTTGATTGACTTGATCAACACTTAAATGTTACCTACATTCAACTACATGAAATCTTAGTTCCACATAGTCATGACACCTTAACATAGCAGTGGATTTTAGAGACAAGGCTTACCCCCCCACTTCTCATAAAAACCCCTGTAACTTTGTCACCCCAGCAGTTACAGTTATTTCTCAAAGGATCCCTAGGAAACCACCTGATTCTGAAACAACTTTGGTACTTAGAAAAATGTTGGTTGGTAGAACCTTCCCTAGAATTATTAAAAAGTTCTCTAAGTGGATTTTATGTACTCTAAAATTTAAGAGTTGCCTCTCATCAACTGAAAGATCTTGAAAGATCTCCTTATGTTGAGTTAAAAGGTGCTTCTTGTGGTGGTGTTTTCTGTGAAAAAATCATAAAATGTGTGAAATTTATAAATTTCCCAGGCTAAATTTTTTTTTTTCCAGTGACTCGTTCTATCCCATGAACATACTCTGTCTGCTAGGACCACTTACCCCAATGTACTCATTTACTGAAAAATATGGAGCACAGCAGTGATTCTCAATCTTCAGTATGTATCAGAATCACCTGGAGGCCAGTACCATACTATCTTGATTACTGGAGTATAGTTTGTATTATAGTCAGAAGTCAGGGAGCCTGATTCCTCCAGCTCCGATTTTCTTTCTCAAGATTGCTCCGGCTATTCGGGGTCTTTTGTGTTTCCATACAAATTGTGAAATTTTTTTGTTCTAGTTCTGTGAAAAATGCCATTGGTAGTTTGATAGGGATTGCATTGAATCTGTAGATTGCTTTGGGTAGTATAGTCATTTTCACAATGTTGATTCTTGTAATCCAAGAACATGATATATCTCTCCATCTGTTTATGTTATCTCTGCTTTCTTTCAGTGTCTTACAGTTTTCTGAGTACAGGTCTTTTGCCTCCTTATATTTGCAAATGAAACAATGGACAAACCGTTAATCTCCAAAATATACAAACAGCTCATGGAGCTCAATATCCAAAAAACAAACAAGCCAATTAAAACACGGGTGGAAGACCTAAATAGACATTTCACCAAAGAAGACATACAGATGGCCAAAAGGCACATGAAAAGAGGGTCAACATCACTGATCATTAAAGAAATGCAAATCAAAACTACAATGAGATGTCATCTCACACCAGTCAGAATGGCCATCATCAGAAAATCTACAAACAATAAATGCTGGAGAGGGTGTGGAGAAAAGGGAACCCTCTTGTACTGCTGGTGGGAATGTAAATTGATACAGCCACTGGTGAACAGTATGGAGGTTCCTTAAGAAACTAAAAATGGAACTACCATATGACCCAGCAATCCTACTGGGCATATACCCTGAGAAAATCATAAATCAAACAGAGACATGCACCCCAATGTTCACTGCAGCACTATTCACAATAGCCAGGACATGGAAGCAACCTAAGTGTCCACTGACAGATGAATGGATAAGAAGATGTGGCACATGTATATAGTGGAATATTACTCAGCCATAAAAAGAAACGATACTGAGTTATTTGTAGTGAGGTGGATGGACCTACAGTCTGTCATACAGAGTGAAGTAAGTCAGAAAGAGAAAAACAAATACTGTATGCTAAGGCATATATATGGAATCTAAAAAAAATGGTACTGATGAACCCAGTGGCAGGGCAGAAATAAAGACAGAGAATGGACTTGAGGACATGGTGTGGGGGAGGGGGAAGCTGGAGCGAAGTGAGAGTAGCATCGACATATATACACTACCAAATGTAAAAATACTTAGCTAATGGGAAGCAGCAGCATAGCACAGGGAGATCAGCTCGGTGCTCTGCGACAACCAAGAGGGGTGGGCTAGGGAGGGTGGGAGGGAAGCTCAAGAGGGAGGGGATATGGGGATATATGTATACATATAGCTGATTCATTTTGTTGTACGACAGAAACTAACACAGTATTGTGAAGCAATTATCCTCCAATAAAGATCTATTAAAAATAATGATAAAATTTAAAAAAGGAATCACCTGGAGGGCTTTTGTTAACTGAAGATGGCCGGGCCCCACCCACAGTGATTCTGATTCCCTGGTAGGCAGGGAGAGGAGGTAGCGGCAAAAATTTATATTTGTAGTAATTTCCCAGACTTTACTGAGGCTGATGATCTGGCAAAATGAACTTTGAGACCACCAGATTGGATTAGAGAATAACTCTGAACTTCCCCTTGTTCTTTATTAAATCAGCCTTAGAGCACATTTGATTTTTTTTTTTTTTTATTCACAGTCCCCACACTGACGAGTCAAACAGAGCTGGCAACCAACCAAGTCTCCAAGTGTTTTCCCTATGTTCTGTTTTTAACTCACAAGGTCTCCAAACTGTAATGGCTTGGCATTTTATGTGTATTTACATATTTAGATGGTATTGTTCAACTGATTTTTTTTTTGACTGATGTTGACTTTCTCTCGTTATCACTGGGCTTGTTATTTTAACTCAAGTGCTGGTTTCAATATTTTTCATTACACTTTGCTAGATTTCATCCATCAATTGATACGTGTCAAGGTATTTATGGAAACTGAGTCACAACTTCTTAGCTGTGTCTCTCAGATCTTTCTCTTCAGAATTTGATTGTCTTTATAACATGTACCAAGTTGATAACTTCATCATAGTTGAGCCTTTGCTCAGTTTGCCAGTGTTTACCAAATATGTTAACATTTGTCAGTATTAATACAGTGAGAGAAGAAATATTTGGCTTTAGGAATCTTTCCTTCCCAGCCTAAAATGGATTCTATTCACACATGTGTAAAATTAAGAATTAAATCTAATAATTGCAAAAAACACAGCCATGGCAATATATATGGAGCTAACTTACATGGCACTAACTAACATTCATTCCTTTTGAATTTCAGTTTTCTACAGTTTCAGTAATGGGGCATAATTTTAAATAACCAACCATAATTTTAAATATCCATAATTTAAATATCCAGCGTAGCACTCCTACGCTCACTGTTAAAGCGTCCCAGGGTCAAATATTTGAACCAAATGCTATGGTCCTTGTCCAATTTATCTGCCCTGTGTAACCTAGCTGATGTTACAGTAAATTTGGGTTATAACCTTAACACTGAATATTTAATATTTCATAGGCAAAGAGGCCAGCCAGTAAGTTACATTATTTTATAAAGTCAAAACATTTTCCTTTCAAGGTAGTAAGGGGGCAGAAGCAAAATTCTGTATTTACCTTGTAATTACATTCTGCATTCAATTAACATAAGCTTGCTTGATTTGGGGCCACTGAAATCCCTGCACTAGACTGACACTGTCAAGTCATGGGAAAACTGAAAGTTGCAAAACAGAGAAACCAAAGGTTAAAGAGCAGTTTGTAATAGATTGGTCTTGCATTGCACTGTGTTTAATAGAAACCCAACTATACTGGCTTACCCAAATGGACATTTATTTATTCACTTAATAAAAAGCCTGGAGAGAAACAGTATAGGTGTATTGGCTCATTGATGTTCCTTATCCCTATGACTTTGCTTAGTATGAGATTTTCAATCTCATAGTTGTCTCCTTATAAGAAAACAACTGTTTTATCTACTGCCTCCTACTGCTAGGCAAGAATAAGAAACAAGACAGAAGTTGATTTTTCATTTTGATTACCCAGGATCCACAGAAAACTTCCCTTGGGTTTTGAGCTCAACTTTTGTTACCTATGTATCTGTAATAGCAATGAGGGGCAGAATGTAGATTTAACAGAATTTATTTCATTCCCAAACAAAATCCATGTTCTGCTAGTAAGAAGGGAGGAAGAGATATTACGCAGCTAAATAGCAATGTTTGCCACACAATTCATATACACAATCGGGTAAATTCAGGTTTGGAGATGCTAAAGGATCCTCAGTTTTGGGGGAGGGTGTAAAAGACTATAAACTTATAAAAACAAATTTGGGTATCAAAGTGATTATTTAAATGAGAAAAGACATAGTATTATGTTACAGATTTAAAATACGAACATGTGCTTATGTGAAGGCATTGCTGGGGCATCTCTCAGGACTTGGAAGGGACCCATGGGTATGGTACAGAGGTGTCAAACTACTTTAGAGTCCTTAAACACGAACAGGGATCATTATTCTATTTGCCAGCTACTTTCATTAAGATAATCTCGGTTGTACCTATTCAGTTATAGAAAAAGAGAAAAACAAAGTAACTTTTGAGTGCTAGGCCATCCTAGTTATTAAGCTGTCACAAAGATGGTCTTCGTGATTTGCTGCTATCATTATTTTGATAAAGGTAATTGATACACTGAAGAACATCATTCAACTACTTTGAAGTTAATCTTAGTCATTCAAATTATTTCCCATAAATCATAATCAAAGGAAAAATTACATTTGGAGTCTATGCATCAAATGTCACTATGTCTCTATATTAATCACCTAAAAACTACTTTCTTAGATTATTTAGGAGACAGAAATCTCTTATGCTTTTTAGATACTAAAAAACAGGTTTACTAGATTACTAGTGATCTAATAACCAAATTGAGTTTTCCATATGTATTTTCCAACATTAACTTGTTTTAAAGGAATTATATATAAGGTAAGCTTTTGTGTGGCTTGATCACAAATCCCAAATGTATTATCATTAATCTCTGAATATCTTCACTTTCAAATATAACATACCCAGAACTCAATAAAATCTTATTGAATCCATGCTCCTATGTTCTGCTCATGAACTAAATACAAGAACATATAATAACGGCACAATGAAAGGGTTTACCTAAGCTTGTTTCTTCCGCAAACAAGTCACTGGATTTTGAAAAAGACAATTAACTTTCCTTATCTATAAAATGTTTATAAATAATCTTATGATCCCACTTGATAGCATTTAAATTTGTTTTAGAGGAAAATATGAACTTATGGCATGGTCTTAAAAATAGGCTAAGGCCTCATTCAATATAATTAGTGTCCTATTGGGAGCAGATAATTCAGAAATCCTAGTGTCTATAACATCTCAGGATTCAGATCCTAAACTATAAAGATGGCATTTCTAGGGAAGAATAAGGTAAATACAAGACTAAGATCCCTAAAGAGTAAAATCAATAAGCCAAGAATCAGAAGCAATCAAAAGATAAGGAACAAAATGAACAGGAAGAAAAAAGTTCCTTTGCAGGAAACGTCATTCATGAATCAAATATTTAGTAAAATGCTAATTGCTAAAACACAGACAGTGCTATCTACAATTGCTAGGTAGATAGTACGGTAAAAGACTAGTAAGACTAGAAGATGAAAAAAGTAAAAGACTAAAAGTATAGTATGTAAAATAGCTGTCTTCAAAAATTTTTAACTACAAAAACATGCAATACAGTACTGCGGGCAATGTGGACTGTAACTTTGGATGCAGACATGTTTTTGAAGAACAGCTACACAGTGATTCTGCTTTCTTTTGCAGGATAAGGATGCAGAATTGTTGGTGCCAAGTTTGGTTTAAGAACCAGATAAGTAGAAGTACAAGAGATCATTATTTTAAGCTCTTATGGAATGATGATGCAAACCTAAGTACAACAGAGTGACGTTAAGGCAATAATTGGTTTTCATTCTTAATTCAAAGTGGACCCCACATGAATAGAAAGGGAAGTTAGTAGCTAAGTACCCTATCAGAATTTGGAGACAAGGAAAAACCTTGTAAAATCTCCACTATATGTGGACCCCAATTTATGTAGCTATTCCATTTCTATAAAGGTCTCAATCCTTGGCTAAATCTGAGTATGGTTTCCTCCTGCTTAAGTGAAGTCATTTACAATACATGATGTGATAGGAAAGAGATGGGACTGGAAAGTTAAGCACAGGCCAGCCACTGACTTCCTAAACTTTGTATGTAGTTTGAATTTTCTCTGGAGAAAAATGAGGACCATTTGAATAGTTTTAACTAAAAAGTGTCATTATCTCATCTGTGATTTGTGAGCAAGGTTGAAATGAGGAGACTGGAGCAAAGCAAGACTAGAAATATGGGAGCAATTTAAAATAAACAATTTCAATATTTTCAGGACTTGACATTAAAATTACATAGATAGGTCCCATGCAATGCTTATCTAGGTTCAATTATTTCCCACAGCTGAGGCAAGAGCCTTCCCTATAAGGTTGCTGCTCTAGTGGATATGAAAAGTCACCATCCTCAGCACAGTGTGAGCACCAGGCACTATTATCTCTAATCTTTTGGGTTATTTGTTCTCAGCTTCAGATAGTTTCCTCAGATATACACACTGACCAATACTCAGGTGGATACTTGAGGTAGCTCTCTCAAGATCCCTGGAGTTCTCTGTGTAGCTGTCTTTTCTTCAGTACTCTGCCCTATGAAATCTCTCTACCTTAGCTTCCTCAGGCTCTCCTCCTCCCCTCAGCATCAACTTCCTCAACCCAGGGAGTCTGCACAGCTTTGCCTGGGTTGCTCTTCCCCGTAACACTATAGTAACTCTCAGGGAAATAACCTAACTGTTTCAGGCGGGAAGGTAAATCTAGCTCCCATTACTCTATTTTAGCCAAGAAAGCTTCCACATCAAATTATTTTAGTACTATAATCCTTTATGGTGAGATCCAGGAACTTGATTAAATTTAATTCTTTTAGAAAGACTATTTTATAGGTTGTACTGTATATTTCTTAATATATGTCATCAGGAAGCACATAATGTTGATTTTATTCTTTCTTTTATTTTTCTGGGGCTTATTTTAAAGTCATATATAATTAACATTCATACAGAGGTATCTCTGATGAAATACCCCAAATATAAAATTTTCAGTTGCTTATTTACTTTATAGGACATTCAAGGTAACAATAACCAAGTTTTTAAGATTTCTAATATAACAGAGCACTCATAGTTTCAAAGACTCCTAGGACTTATTTTTCAGTATAATTTCTCACTTCTGCACATAACAGAAACAGACTTTGCCAAAAATACCATATTCCGAATCCATCATCTCAGGTGAAATTGCTGTGTCTAATGAAGTAGTCATCCTCTTACCATGGAAACATCACTATGCCACTGCCAAGTTTAGAAAATTCAATCACACTCATTAATGGCCAAGACGACCATTGTTATGTCTGTAAAGAAGACATTGCTCTTTTTATTGAATCTATGAGACAAAGATAAATATATATTGATCTCAACATAGATTCACTACCACAAGTAGAACCACTTTACTAATTAAAGACTTGATGAATATAATGAATTTTCATGGACATAAAATATGTTGTTACAGTTTTATATATTTCCAAAAGTAACTGACATATAGAATTTGTGATATATGTGTTCATATTCTTAGGATGTGCTCATTTTTATGCCAGAACTAGGATATAACTCACACTCAGCTCTTACTTCAAGGAGGTCACTAGCCCACAAACCACAGGTCCTTTGGTATTTTTCCTATGACACATCACACATATGCAATGGGCAAGTAAAAATGGAAATGTCACTCATTCATTCTAGAAAGTAACAATTTAAAGGTAGAGTAAAAGAATTTTTACTGGTCAGGAACATTTAGAAGTTCTTCCACATACGACACAGAGTGTCAGTAATGCCATTGCTGCTTTAAAGCATTCATAACTGATTTCAATCAGTAATATTGTCATCTCAGGTTGGTAACCAGTATGCAACCAAAGGAAATGTACCTAACACCAGGAGGTTAAAACTGCTTGCGAAAACCAGGCTGCTAAATGTATTACACCTGTTCAATCTTAACTCCAGCATTACTTTTTTTCATTAGGTGAGGCTCAATTACATTTGCAATCTCCTGTGATCTCTACAAAGTCTAGTTTCATCAATATATTTGTTCTTTTCCTTAGGCTTCGACAAATTTAATAAGCCTTGAAGGTTGCCAAGTTTGCCAACTGTAGTAAGTGCAAGGAATACAGAATATACTAAATCCATAATATTTCTAGAATCACAAGTGATACAAAGTCTGTATTTCTTTTCAAGATGAGTTGGTTTAAATTAAGAGAAATATACAGATGACTATTCTTTTCTGGTTGTGTATGGATGTTTTATGGAGTATGTGTTGATCTGAGGCAAAATTCTCACTGTGCACAGTTGCTACCTTCATCTGTCTGCATGTGAGCAAACATGAGCAAACGAGTGGGCAAATACAGTTGAAAATCAAACAGAAGGGTCAGGACCCAGCAGCAAAAAGCCAAAAACCAGAAAACTGGCAATGACATCAACTACAATTCAATCATTTTAGACTGAATGAGATCAGCCCAATTTTCTAGAACAAATGTGAACAACGCAAGTTACTCAGACTTAACTTCATGTACTAGAGTAGAGTTACACTGATAGGAAATCTACCATAATGTTTATCATCCTGTAGATATTTTATTCCCCAATAATATGTATTCTGGCCTATTTGGGGAGGGGAAGAGTGGGAGAACTGGGACATAAATAGAAGATTCTCTGTTGAAGACTGGATCAATCAATGTTGCATTGTTTAAACATCATTGTTCCCAGAAGAAATACATAGAAAAATGTGAGAGCCATTGCTTGAGTATACAAATATATTTTCAACTCATTCAAAAATCCATAATAAGTCAAAGACCAGAATATAAATATTGTAATCCTTATGTCACCCCTCACTTCATCAACTCATTTTTAATAGAGGCAGCAGTTTTTTTTTTAAGTTTTAAAGAAAGGAACTGGGAATGAGCTTGCAGTCAACAGTGTCAACCAGGAGACTCTCATAGCTTTATAATTAACTACAAAGCAAGTAGGCATTTATAAACAAACACCAAAACAATGACGCTGAGGAACCTCATAAGGATGAATAAAGATTGTACAATATTGTTATGATTAAGAATGCTTTCCTCTGAGGGGCTGTTTAGGTTTTTATTGTTATTTTGCAGTTTAATAAAAATGTAAATGCCATTCTGAATGAGAACAATGGGGAATATATTGAGGAAAAAGAGAGAGATAAGTGCCCCAGAGCACCTGAGTAACAGATGGCAAAAAAGATGGCCTGGGTCCACCTGGGGGATTTTAGGGCTCACCCGCGCATAGCATAGGTATGTGAATGAGGTAATTAACAACTCTACTCCACAAGGCAGCTAAACACAAGGCTACTTCGAAGATGTTGGTTCAAAAGCTGTAAAAATGGCCTAACACAGCAAGTTGGGGCAAAAATTATATAATCAAGCACGTATTGAGAGAAACTGTGCTTGTGTAAAGCCCACTAGTTCCGAGGTCGTCCTTTCTATTTAAGCGTTTTCTTTTATTTTAATCCTTATTATCCCAACCCTTGGGTTTTTCACAGTTTAAAAGATGGAAATAGTGGTAATGAATGTGTTGTCATCAAAATAAAGACATTGCAGTGTTTTCTATCAAGAAGAAGGATACATTGAAGGGTCAGCTCCTCTAAACAAGTCACTGGGGTAAATTCAAACCCAGTGGTGGGTTTGAGCACTGGAGAGCATAACACCTTTAATCATATCTTCAAAACACTACAAGTCTATTTCATTTTAAATTTGTACCATATCACACAATGCTTCCCAAATGTTCTCACTGGCCATAAAGGGCTATGAACAAAACTCTGTCTCCAGACAGTTTAGACAACTCACAGTATTTCATTAGTTGAGAGATCTGGACAAGATATTTAATCTTTCCAGGCTTTAGTTTGCCCACCTGTAAATTGGGCACTAAGGTTTAAAGATAAAGCCTGTGTCCGACTAAAGCTTCGTCAGCTTCTCTAGAGAAACAGAACCAATATGATATCTGAGAGAGAAATTTATTTTAAATAACTGACTCACGCTATCGTAGGGCTGATAAGTCTGAAATCCGCAAGGCAGGCCGGCAGTCTGGAGACCCAGGGAGGAGTCGCAGTTGCAGCCTCGAATCGACGAGCAGTATGGAGGAAAAACGTCTCCTTCTTGGAATTTATTTCCTGCGGGGCCTATTTAAGCACTTCGTGGAGTTCCCAGGGCAACTGCGTAACTGCACAGGTGTGTTGTATTGGGGGTTAAGAGGAGAGGATACAGGTGTGTGTAGTGCAGTGATTCTCAGACCTGACTGAAACTAGGGTCACCTACAGAGCTTTTAAAACCTACTAATAGCGACCCCTCCCCCCAGCCTTAATTTGAAAGCTCCCCAGGTGATTCTAATGTGCACCCAGCTTTGGAAACCACTTTTGAAGGAAAAAGAGATTATTCTAGAAATAATTAGGGAAAGTATGCCATCCCTATATATCAGAGATATAAACTCAAACACTGCTCTAGCTCACGAATTGACTATACAGCATCACATTACCTTCAGTGTTGGCCCAGGGCTACCAGAGCATTCCTAGGTATAGGTGGTAAATCACCCAAAGTAATTCCCTTTCTGACATTGATATGTTACCTTATACACAAAACAGTTTGCTGAAACATTTTGCTAAGTGCAAGAAAATTAAAACAATGTGAAATCCATGATATTCATTTCTTTACATTTCTTTAAATATTTATAGTAATGTAGTCCAAGGAAATCATAAACATGAATAAAATGCTGAAAAGCAACATGAAAAATGTCACGTAGTGAAAATGAAACTAATAAGCTTAATTAACATAAATTAAAGCTACCAATCATTCATCAAATCTCTATTTTGGCCTAGTTTTTATATTAAAACCTGTGAATGATATAGATATAATCCATGCATTGAAAGAGGTTACTACCACATTAGAGATGAGTGAAATATCATATGATGATGCTTGATAAATAATAACAACATCTATCATTTGTTTAACACCACATATTAAACTCTGTTTAAGCACTTACATCTATGAACTCAATTCTCATAACATGTATGAGTGGTAATTACCATTTTTCAGACAAGGAAACCAAGGTATACAATATTAACTAAATTGTCTCTTATACAGCTAATTACTGGCAGAATTAGAATGAAAATAGGAAACAGGGAAAACTGGAACTGAGAACAAGAGGTCAAGAAGTGTCTGACATGGAAATGCTGATCATTTACATAAAGATGACCCTGGAAGGTATAGGGAGGAGTTGAAATTACCCAGAAAAGAATATATACAAAATGCTTCCCACTCTCCCCAGATTCTCCACTCTTATTTTCCTCTACTTTTCTCTAGTATCTTATACCGAAAGCAATCTTCATCAAGTGTATTATCCAAACAAAGCACACCTTTCTTTTTTTTTTTTTTTTTTTGGCTGTGTTGGGTCTTAGTTGAGGCATGTGGGATCTTTTGTTGCAGCACGCAGGCTCTCTAGTGGAGGCGCTCAGGCCCAGTAATTTTGGCGCACGGGCTTACTTGCCCCACAACATGTGGGCTCTTATTTCCCCAACCAGGGTTCGAACCCCCGTCCCCTGCATTGGATGGCAGATTCTTAACCACTGGACCACCAGGGAAGTCCCAAGCACACCTATTTATAACTGCCTAGTGTTTCACCCATGATCCCTAGAGAGAAAAATAGCCTGTTTTCCCAGCTGTACTCTTTCCCCTTTCTTGCCCATGCTGAATGTTTCTTAACCTCTCCCCTGGGAGGCTTCTTCAGGCTCTCTGCCAGAGCCTATCTGCTGACTCTCATAACATTTTTCACGTGTCACTCCTGTGTCACTGGAGTTTTATTTATTGGCAAACCTGTCTCCTCTCAGGGACTGTATGTACCCTCAGAGTTCCAGTCTTACAGAGATTTATGTCCCAAGTTGCTCAATAAAAGAATGAATCTCCAATGAGGACAATGTCCAAGGTTTAAAAAACAAAAACACTAAACAAAATAAACAAAACAGAAAAAGAGGGGAAAAGACGGAATGGGGCTAGTGAAGTAGGATTTCCAGAGTGGGCCGCAGGATTGGAACAGAGAGAAGGTAGACTGACCACTAGCTATCATGGAAAGAGGCTGGAAGGAAAGGAGGAGGGAAAGAAAACCAGTTAAACCTGGGAAGTCAGGCATCCTGGCTCTTCACAAAGTAGCAGAGGCTCCCAACACTGAGATGTCTAAGAGAAGTATAAATCTTGCCTGAACTATAAAATCCTTCACAAATCTAGAGCATGATGAAATTTGAAATGTGAAAATATGACTGAATTACAAAATTTGTTTTAAAGCTATGAGAAAACACTCATCTATATTTTCCACATTTTTCTAAGCAAATATTTTAGAAATGTACATATATATACATATTTACTGATATAAACTCACATTAAACAAAAAATAAATTCATAAATGTATTCTGTAAAGAAATATATTCGCTTTCTAATCCTCCTTTTTCTAATCCTGCTGCCAGTCCCAGAAGGGCTGTTTCATTAGTACCAGTCTGCCTTTTACCTTTTTTCCTTTGAAAACAAAAACATATATATATATGTATATATTTATATATATATATATATGGTTTAAATATACATTTTAGTGTTATGAATTCATTTTCAGTCATAGTCTATTGCTGTCAAATAAACAGTATTTAAATTCCTGTAAAAGAATCTTAGAAATTAGCAGAAAATTTTAATCCTAATTCTGTTCAGGAGTAAACAAAATAATCAGAAAAAAAGCAACATGTTTCACCAAGAATTAAAAATAAATGAGTTTTTCAGACCCTTTCCATCAACCCAATGGTACTTTCTTAACTGAGAAATTTTGCCATAAAATCTATAAATGAAGATTTTTGTTGATTGTCAGAAATCACTTATTAAAGAAGCAGTTTTTCAAGTGTTAAAAAAAATCAGTGATAGAATATGTGTAAATTGTTTGATTCTTAAGGATGAGCTTCTCAAGAAAACACTGAGATCAATTGCTGAAGGTTCCCAAACATAGAATCCAGATGGGTCTGCTGAATAAATTTTTTTTTTTTTTTTGCGGTACGTGGGCCTCCCACTGCCGCGGCCTCTCCACCCACGGAGCACAGGCTCCGGACGCACAGGCCCAGCGGCCGCGCAGGCCCAGCGGCCATGGCCCACGGGCCCATCCGCTCCGCGGCACGCGGGATCCCACCGGACCCGGGCACGAAGCCGCGCCCCCCGCATCGGCAGGCGGACCCCCAACCACTGCGCCACCAGGGAAGCCCATGAATGAATTTTTTAAAAAAGAAATCAGGCCACAAGAAGGGAAGAGGGAAATGGAATTTAGGATATCGATTTTTTTTCCAGCATAATCTAAACTTTGACTGGAATTTTATGCTAAAAGGTAATTCCTGAGCAGTGCTTAAGCTGCTTAAGCTTAAGCTTCCACCAGGAAAAGGTCACTGTATGTTTAAATTTTGTCGTGTGTACCGGAAATTGAAAAGTGAAAATTGCTTCAAGGCACGTTCCCTGCTATGGAACATAGGTTGTGGAATTTATCTTAATATTAAAATGAAAATACATGTTATTGACCTAATAAAATGTAATTAAAGCAAATATTTATATAAAGAATGTAACTGAAGCACTTTTCATAATTTGTTAATTGCTGTCATCTGCTACATATTTTATCCAGGGTTTAGTCTTCAGTGACAAAATAACAAAATGCCTACTTTTAAAAATATTTGGATATCATTCAAGATTTTATAGATGGGAAATAAGCCAATGAATGTACCTAACACATTTAAAGGGCCTTTTTACCTACCAAAATTTAAGCAAAAAAACTCTAACCTACATTATCTCCAGCTTTGAAGCATGAGAAAAAGCATAACAATTATTTTTTTATTTTCACACACTGTCACCTAATTAATTTCTTCAAAAACGTGGGGAATTGTGCTTTGATTCTCTTCCTAAATCATCAAAATTAGCTTTTCATTCATCAACTACAAGCTGCTAAAATATCAACTGTCACTGTGAATCAAAGAAAACAGTTTTGGATTAAAAAAACTGATACATTGGAATCTGATTAATTTTTCACGCCGTCATCTTAGGAACCAAAGAAAAAGAAACAATGAAAGAGATATATAGAATGAATACAGTTATATGTTTATAAGGATTAAAATGCAAAGGCAGAAGGAACATGGATTGTGAATGATACCACTGGAGGAAAGGAAACACAATATGGAGGCCACAAATGGCTTAAGGGAAAAAATGTTCATGAAAACATGTATATGGAAAATTTTCATTTTCCTGGTTTTGCCACATTTAGGCATTATGATATATTTTTTTATCTTCTAGCTCGTTAACTTGCAACAATTTGCTCCATGGTTATTTCTCCACATTATTTCTAAGTAAATTGTTTAGGAATATACACGTATGTACATATATGCTTATATACTTACATGAGTACATAACCTCACAATTTTTAATGAAAATATTCTGCTTTATCCCTTGCCAGTATGTTAGAATCTTCTTCACTACAACCCACATACATATACTTTATTATTTGATATTGATATTGAATATGTGTTAACATTGCTATGTTATATATAATTATTACCCATTGATGAAAATTTAACTTGTGTCTTAATTCTTCCCCTAACAATTACTGCTGTGAATTTTATCATCTTTGTACAGATTTCTTTGTGAAGTTAAAAGTTTTCAAGGTTTCTGTTTTTACATGTAAGGTTATCTTTTTACTGTTTAATTTGCAGGAATAATACACTTATTATGAATATTAGGTCTTTGTTATATTGAAACAACTATTTTCCTCCAAGTTGTTTTCATTTGCTCAAATTTTTAAAAATTTTATTCATGCCTTTTGGCAATTATGCCACACTTAGAAAAGCCATGATATAAAATAAAATATTAAACTCGAGATATTATGATATTAAAGCAGTTTTATGCATCTTTTCCTCTAGGGCTTTACGGTTTTATTTTTTCCACTTTTTAAGAACATTTAAATTGTTGAACTATCTAGAATATATTTTGGTTTAAGACAGCAGATGCCAATCCAATTTCTCCCCTTTTCTTCAATAGTTAAATATTTGTACCCACCCCACTTACTAAACATTTCATTGTTAGCTTGATAAATGAATAGAAACCTGTATATTCTTAAATTCTTCAAGCTATTTATTTTGTTCAAATAGGCTGTCTGTCAATATGCTGTTCTGATTTCTATATTTTAACAATAGTTTCAATAGCTCATAATCTTAGTCTTATTTCACTACTCTTTTTCCCCACAAAATTTTATATCTGAGTTTGTATGTTCATATATTCAAACCAATTTTCATTCCATTTTAATGATTATAAAGGTATTGTTAATTTGTTAGGGTGTGATTGAACATAATTTATTAGGTACTAACATTTTCAAATGAAGAGACTATATCATGTAGAATTTGGTAGAATCACATAATTTACGAATAATTTATATATATCATTATATTAGGCTGGCCAAAAATTTTGTTCGGTTTTAAGAAACAATAAAAAACACATTTTTCATTTTCACCAAGAACTTTACTGAACAACATATTCACTAACTGAACGAACTTCTTTGCCAACCCAATATATTGTAGTAAACATGGCTGATTACATTTACTCAGAGATAGTTTATGTTAGTATTAATATTTTTAACGTTTTTTTTAAATTATATTTCTAATGGATTATACTTTGTAGATAAAAGTTACTCATGTGTAAATGACATTGGCAATGAAATTATTAATACTAAACTAAGTTTAAAGACATTGTAATCGTTTACTATATAAGTTAATCATGCTATATTCATATGAAAAGAATGTCTTCTCCTTTTAACAATATATATTCTTTTTAATGTGCTGTTTTATCTACTTTAACTAGAAGAAATGTGAAATAGAAGTTGAGATAGAGGCATCTTTATTTTCCCATGAAAAGCTTATTTTTCTCTGTGAAAAATTTTAGCAATTTTCTGAAATATGTATTATTTGGCAGGATGGCAACATATTAAATTTTTAGATGGGTTTTTCTCTTATTCAGAAATAGGAATCTATCCTTATCCCTGACTTTGTATGTCTCAGCACAGCTTTAATTATTACAACATTCTCAAAACAAAAGTTATAATTCACTTAATTTAAATAATAGCATGTCTTTATACAATTTAAAGGAATGTTAAGTAAAAAAACACAAACAGTAATCAAATGTCACCCTCTCAGATAGGCTGGGGAATGTTGACTCTAAAAATTTGTTGCCTCTAAACTTTGGTTGTTAGGTTCAAGTCAGGGTCAGAAGTCATAAGTTCAAAAAGGAATTTTGAAATACGGAACTTATTTTTTATTTGAAGTGTATTAATGACATAGTTTAATACTGGCAATCATATTATTGGCCATAATTAATTGATGCTTAAAACTATCCTTCTAACAGATTCTGAAATATAAAACAGTAGTTTAAGTTTAAAAAAGACCCTTAGTATTATTCTTAATTCTTTTCTTTTTTTCATAATGGACCTCATTTCCATTAGGAAATCCTGTTGGTTCTACCTTCAAAATACTCTTTCCCCATGCTTGCTTCCTTGGGTTTTTAGCTGTCTGTTCAAATGTTACCTTTTTAAAGGGGTCATTCCTGGCCATCCTATTAAAATTAGTAACCCCCTAACATTACTTTCTAACCTCTGGCCTGCTTTTTCACTCAGCAATATTCTCTAACTCACATTAGTTAGTAAAACCTTGTAATAATACTAAATAACATCCAAAATTATTAAGGAATCACATTATTGTGAGGCTACTGAAAAGCATCATTTTTAGATGTGGTTTGTATTGGCAGAAATTGTATACTGCAATAAGAAAGTCCCAGTCACAAGGCAATCCTAGCTTACACAATCCTAGCTTACATTCATCTCCCACCCCTTAGAAGCTCAGAAATTTAGCCAGCCCATATTGGAGAACAAAACTGGGCAGACTGACAATTAACTGTCAGTCACATTATATTTGAATACAAGTTATCTCAGGTGCATTGTCTCAGGGTTTTACTTCATTTCACAATTACATATTCATTTATTTGTTGACTTTATGACCGCACTACAATGTAGGCTCTATAAGGACAAGAACTTCGCTTAGTTCACTACTTATTATCCAGAGCAATAATACCAGGAGCTCAATATATATATATATGCAAAAACAATTATTGAATGGATTTGATTGCTACGGAACATGCCAGGGTATGAATTATGTTTCTAAGAAGGCTTCAAAGGGATCCATTTCCTGGTCATTTAAATCTTCCACTACCCAAAAGATACTTGAAGATTTCAGTGGCTGCCTATGAGAATGGAACCACAGAATTCATTTCAGTCATGAGCAGAATTTAAAAGAGAAGCATCTGAAGCATAAGATAAAGCAGCAAATGAGTCATTTCCAGAAATTCGGCCTCTCACTTCATCATCACATAGCCAACTCCAAAACTAGTTGGTAGCTCAGGATCTTCTGAAAATTTGATATTTTAGTTGACAAAAGTTGGTAATGTTCCAAGAATATTGTCTTATGCATTAGGAAGTTCAAATGAAATGGGAGAATGCTCCAAACTTTGCCCTTCATATAAAATACAATACAGCTATGGAAAGAATGATAGAATGACTTTCCATTAGTATATACTTGGAAAATCTAGTTTCAAAAGGAACAGTAAAGAAACATGCAGAAAAAGAAATTTCAGGTTGATTGCTGTATTATCTGTCTGTATTATCAAAAAATTTAAACATGAAGAAAGTTAATCCCATTTTATTTAATCTGCTTAATGCTTACTTATTATGGCAATTTAAAGCTCTACAATTTTTCTTCTAAGCTATCTTGTATTAAAAATATAAGAGAATGGCAATTGTACTTACTCACGGCAATAAATATTCTGTAGATTGCCCCCTAATTATCTTTTTTCCTTAATTATTGAACTGCCTAACAATCTTTCCCTTCATAAACTAAGAAAAACAAATCCATTCCTACATTCCTTTCATGAAATTTTAACCCTAGAATAAAATCCTTCCTTTGTAAAACAGCATGCAAACCATCAACTTATATTTTAATGTACTTGAATGTGAAACAATAAATTATCTCTGTATATTGTATATCCTTGACTGATAAAGAACCCAGATTCACTGAGAAGATATACCCCTTCCCTTCCTTTTTTTTCCCACAGATCCAAATATTAGAATATAGTTATCATTCTTTTTGTTGGGCTTCAGTATCTCTTTTACTCCTAGACAGGAGAAAAGCATTTGGTTGCAGCAGAGGAATAGAGCACAGAAGTGAAGCCTTAAATGTATTGTGAAGCTTCTCTTTAGTATAGCTCCTTGGACTGGGTTTGAACATCTGTGTTTAAATGGAAGAGGGCCAGAACTCAAACACAATGTCTGTATAGGAGAAAAGTATGAGATTAAGGACAACGATTTGAGAACCAAGTCAAAAAACTGTTCAAAAGAGAATTATTAGATTCTGATCATAAGTAGGGTTGCTTCAGTGCTTAGAGGATATAGTCTGGCAGAGTGGAAAAGGGTCATTTCCTCTATGCCAGTCCAGAACTCATCAATGCTCTGAGATGCTGTGGAGTATAGATTGGGGAGCATGGCAGAAACAAAGTGCTTGGTACTAACACATGGTATCACAAGAGATGACATTAGCATGCCATCATTTAGGGTTTCCAAGTGGCTTTTTTGGGCTTAGATGATTAGAATGCAATAATGTGTGAGGGCCAAGGCTGTGCTTACTGAGTTCAATGCTCTACTCAGATGCCTAGAACAATACTTTGTACAAAGTAGGTACCCAATAAATACAGGTTGAATGGATGAATGAAGTGCAAGCCTTAACAGAGGAGAAAGAATACGGAACATACTACATGCGGACCCTTCCTAGTCAGATGGGTGCTATTAACTATGGATATAAGCAAGAAACTCTTTGTTGATTCCCATGTTGAAGCAAATCTTCCTTTAGCCAAATCAAGACTGAGTCCATGTAATTTGTGCATGAAAATAAATATTGTATCATTGTTTATGCATAAACTAGTGAGATCAGGTGTCATTTGGATTTCACACACACAAAAGGTAAGGCACAAAGGTTAACTTGACCAAGAATATGATAAAATGTAAGTTAGGGAGACTTCCTATTTGTTTTTCATTTACATTTTCCCAAACACACAGTAAAGATAACTATAAAAGGATTTTTAAAACTCAGAAAATGTCTATATTTTAATAACATAGATCATGACTTCCATTCTTGGTAATGATAAGTAATACTCTTTTAACAACTACCCCCCAAAACACACATATAAAACCTGGGCACAACATTCTCCCCACACTGATCTATAGATTCAATGCATTCCCAGTAAAATTCACAAGAGAACTTTTGAATAAAATGACAAAATGATTCTAAAATTTAAATGGAAAGACAAATAAACTAGAATAGCCAAAATGGTTTCATAAAGAAAAAGTTTAGAGCACTTACACTACCTAATTTTAAGATTTACTCTAAAGGTGCAGTAATCAATGGAATCCCTTGTTTGCATAAGCAGAGAGGTACAGATCAATAGAAAAGAGTCAAGATACAGATCCTGACTTATATAGTCAATTGACTTTTGACAAAAGTGTCTGGGTAAGTCAGTGGAATAAACATACTAGTTTTAATAAATGATGCTGGAGAAACTAGACACCTGTTTGGAAAAAGAATGAACCTTGACTTTTACTTCATAATGCATTAAACCCACAGACACACATCATGGATTTAAGACCTAAGATAGGCACTAAAACTATTAAACTACTAAAATAAAATAGAAAAAAACCTTTGTGACATTGGTTAAAGCAAAGATTTTTTTTAAAAAATAGTACAATTCATAAAAGAAAAACAATGATAAAATGTACTTTAAAATTAAAAGCATTTGTTCTTTGGAAGATGTAATAGAAAAAAAAATTAAAAAGGTCAGCCACAGACTGGGAGAAAATATCCATAAACCTATATTTGACAATGGAGTTGTATATGTAAAAAAATTTTTTTTAATTTCTTATAAATAAACAAATAATAAAATATCATGTTAACATAATGGGAAAATACTCTTTATAAAGAAGATACATTAGTGGACAAAATGTACTGGAAAAAATGCAAATTCAAAGGACAATAAGAAACCACTAAACACACAATGCCAGAATGCCTAAAGTTAAAGAGATTGACATTATCAGTGTCAACAAGAATGTTGAAAAAATTTAACTCGTGTGTTGCCAGTAAGAATGCAAAGTGGCACAGCTGTTTTGACAAACAATTTGGCAGTTTCTCAAAATGTTAAACATAGGGCCTTAGTCTTGGTTCATACATGGTCCCCAGGAGAAAGAAATGACAATTGATTCCTTTCCTGTCATCCCAGGATACCATTAAGATGGAACTCCCAGGCCTATATATGTTTTCATACATAGGCTCTGACATTTGTATTAGTCTCTGCCTCCTCTCTGAGGCATCTCCCCACTGCTGATTTTCCTTTTAGGCAGTTTCACTGTATATTTAGAACTAATATTTTACTGGGTAAAAAACCTCTCCTACCACCTAAAACCTCAGCATTTTCACAAAATAGCTGTCCTTCATGCTTGACTTCAATGAAACATGCATTTTCCCTTTCATCAGAAAATAAAAGCACTCTCCTTAATGCTTATTTTATAAGACCATACAAAGAATGAAGACTGCAAGCAAATATAATCTTCTCTACCTTGCCTACAGTAATTTCAATCATTTATATTCTATTCATAATCCCAAATCCTGCCTACCATTAGGGTCATGTTGTCTGATCAATTATTCAGGTATATATGGGTGCTCTTCATGGCTTCAATGAAATGCTGGTGTACTCACTGACAGTCGAACAGAGCATTGAAACTTAGCTCTGAGCCCTTCTCTATTCAGCTTTAATATCTTCCACCTTCACCCACGTTCAGTGACACAATTGACACAATTCCATAACCACACCAGAGCTTTGTCATTATCAGATGCTTTCCACCTTATTAGCATTCAACATTTGCTTTCTTGAACCTTCCCCTTGAATTTTATTTTATTTTATTTTTTATTAATTTTTATTGGAGTATAGTTGCTTTACAATATTGTGTTAGTTTCTGCTGTACAGGGAAGTGAATCAGTAATACATATACATATATCCACTCTTTTTTAGAGTCCCTTCCCATTTAGGTCACCACAGAGCATTGAGTAGAGTTCCTTGTGCTATACAGTAGGTTCTCATTAGTTTTCTATTTTATATACAGTAGTGTATATAAGTCAATCCCAGTCTCCCTGTTCATCTCACCCCTCCCTCCCCTCCTTGGTAACCATAAGTTTATTTCTACATCTGTGACTCTATTTCTGCTTTGCAAATAAATTCATCTGTACCATTTTTCTAGATTCCACATGTAAGTGATATCATATATTTGTCTTTCTCTTTCTGACTTACTTCACTCTGTATGACAATCTCTAGGTCCATCCATGTCGCTGCAAATGGCATTATTTCATTCCTTTTTATGGTTGAATAATATTGCACTGTCTCTATGTACCACATCTTCTTTATCCACTCCTCTGTTGATGGACATTTAGGTTGTTTCCATGTCTTGGCTACTGTAAATAGTGCTGCAATGAATATTAGGGAGCACGCAAACAAAGCAACTGACAAGGTATTAATCGTCAATATATCCAAACAGCTCATGCAGTTCAATATCAAAAAAACAGATAACCCAATCAAAAATGGACAGAAGATCTAAATAGACATTTCTTCAAAGAAGACATACAGATGGCCAAAAACACATGAAAAGATGCTCAACATCACTAATTATTAGAGAAATGCAAATCAAAACTGCAATGAGATATCACCTCACACTGGTCAGAATGTCCATCATCAAAAACTCTACAAACAAGAAATGCTAGAGAGGGTGTGGAGAAAAGGAAACCTTCCTACACTGTTGGTGGGAATGTAAATTGGTACAGCCACTACGAAGAACAGTATGGAGCTTACTTAAAAAACTAAAAATAGAACTACCATATGATCCTGCAATCCTACTCCTGGGCATATATCTAGAGAAAACCCCTTGAATTTTAAAACGTGCACACCCATTAGTCAAGTATACAAAAAAATTGAGATATTCCATCCAGTTACTTTTTATGTCACTTCCCTACCTTTCTTTATTTCCTTCCTCTCAGAGCATCTCCCTGAGGCATATCTAACTGCTCTACAACCAGAGCTCATAACATTCTTGCTATTTTGTCCTTTTATTGAATGCTCTCTGATAAACTGGTTAAGTCCAGCTGTCATATTTACCATTTTTGAGAGCTGCTATGAAATTTGACACCACAATAATGTATAACATTTAATTTCAAGTGTCTATTTATTATTTGATTTTCCTACATATCATCAACAACATGTATTTGAGCATTAAAAACTTACATGTTTGTAGGGTCCACTTCTGGATCCTAAAAGTCTTTTAGAGTCTGTTCTGTAAGACTGACTTCAACCAACACATATAATTTTAATTTATGATACTTGTTTTCACAACTCTGTATAGTTAAACTTGTGTTCGAGTCAAAAAGAAGCAAACATAATGTTTCAATAAATTCAAAGTCACAATCAAGGATTAGAAATTTAATTTTAGATAAAAAAAAATAGTATCAATAATTATTTCAAATGTAAGTAGGTTCAGTCCGGCAGGATTGATCAAATCAAATGTGTCATTTATTTTAGTAAAGGTAGAATTTCCAAATAGATCACTGCCAATTCATGTTGAGATGAATAAATACATAGTAATTTTCTCCAAGTCACAAGTATCCCACCCACCATATTTTAACTGAAAGTATAATTTTTAAAAATTAAAAATATTTCAAAATTTGAAGTGTGGCTTTATACTTTCTTAACATAATGTGATTATTTGGCTGAGATTAATTTAAGATATTCTTATAGGTGAGGTTTTTAGTTTCTCAATAAACAATTGATCCCTACATATGAGATTGTCTACATTGCAATGTAGTTATCTAAACAGAACAGCAGTTAAACACATCAGAAGAACTTATCCTGCTATCAGTCTATGAACGGCAACTTAGGCAGTCACATTGATTCTCTGGGGCAGAAGAACTGAACTGAACTTTTTCATTAAAAGCAGAAGAAAAGCTTATTTTTAATTTTAGACATTTCAGATAAAAATATTAGACAGACCATTTCTCTTGATGAAACTATCTTTGAGATCATTATTATGAGTTAAATATTGAATTTCATATGTAGCCCTATTTGTATAGTATTACCAGAACATTCAGACCCAATTAGGAAAAAAACTGGAAAAGAAACTTAGTTTAATCCACTATTGAAATAATTTTTAAATAAAGAAGATCAGTTGAATCATCATCATCAAATTAAAATTTATCATGAGAAGTATAAAACGATTCAATTTTAGATATTCTAATTTACCAATAGAGAAAATTTGCATATGATATTGAACACTCAGAGCACAAAAAAAAGTTTTTTGTAAGCTGAAATGTTTTTCATTTCAGAATGAGTTAAGAAATACACTAGAATAATATTCAGAAAGTAATGCATTAAAAGGTGTTTTAATTTTTTAAAGAGATATTTCAAATAGTTTAAGATTCACAGAAGCATCAATGGTGTTTAATAAGACATTGGCACTAATACATTCAAATCAAATTGAATTTTATTATTTAATTATAAAATAATTGATATATTCCATATACTTAAGAATATACTTATATTCTGTGATTTATACTAACAATAAATTAATTATGCAAACTGAGAGGCGGAAGTATGTAAGAAAAATTTAAAAATAAGAAAAGGGTAATAATGGATTAGAAATAATGCATTAGAAATACTTTAACCACCATAATTTTTATTTTCTTTTAAAAGAAAGATAATTATCTACTGAAACAATTATATGGGTTACAAAAAGTTAATGCATTACTTATCATTCAACATCATCTAAAAATTGTCACCTAAATAGTGATTGCAGAATTTTATTTCTGCCAGTGATAAATGTGGCAGAAAGAGAACAGGTTAGCTTTACCATTCCAGCAGTTAGAAAACTATCGCTGTCTTGATATACCATAAAATTTTATTTAAAAGCTATTGAGGGGCCTTCCCTGGTGGCGCAGTGGTTGAGAGTCCGCCTGCCGATGCAGGGGACGCGGGTTCGTGCCCCGGTCCGGCAAGATCCCACATGTCGCGGAGCAGCTGGGCCCGTGAGCCATGGCCACTGGGCCTGCGCGTCCGGAGCCTGTGCTCCGCAGTGGGAGATAACCCAATCAAAATAACCCAATCAAAACCCAGATAACACTGAGAGGCCCACGTACCGCAAAAAAAAAAAAAAAAAAAAAAAAAAAATCTACCGAGAAGAAATAAATATGGAATCCCATAATGTCATTTTTGTAGTAACTTTTTCAGAGAATATCTTCCCTTTAAAATATATGTTCTTACACTTTACAGGCAGTACTTAGCTTCCTAATGCAGAATCCACTTCCCACTTTTACCCCATGAATAATTCTGGTGTGGGAAGTTATCTCAGTAAATCTCTCACACATGCCAAGTAAGAAACACTTCCATTTATATCTTCTTATCAAAGAGAAATAAATAATTAACATCAAATGTTCCTTTCAAAATTCCTAAAGTTCATATTTAACCACAGACTAAGCAAAAACATGGTCTTTTATTTTTCTTCTGCCATCTCTAGAGCATTGAAATATTATATTGGCTTGGGCAGCAAATATTAGTCAATGTATAACTGACATCAATTTAAAGCTATACAAATACAGACTCAAATAACTAAACTTCTTTTTAGATGTTATCTAAAATATGAGAAATTAATGACTTGCAAGTGTAAAAGAAATGGAACTAGATGAACTTAGGTAGCAGTGTCTAAGATTAAAAATAAAAGAAACTAAGCTTTGCTAACAATTTCAAAAGTTGTTTTTCTGCTTAAAAACATGTTTTTATCAATGAAACTATTGTAAAACCACCCTTCCCAAAATAAACAGAAAGAAACTTGGGAAAAAATATATGAAACAGCTCTTTTCATACATTAGGCCACAGACAGCAGAAGATCCATGCGAGACGGGAAATACACTAGGTAAATCGGCCAAGTTCCTAGCATTCTGCCAGGAGGCAATTTAACAACTACAGGGGAGAAAGGGAAAACACACAGAATCAGAGATTTTGCCACACTGAGGAGACACAGATCAGACTTCAGAGATATAAGGTTCCTAGAATTTGTAAGAGAACTGTAGAAGAAGGAGCTGTAAAGAGAAAGAGCTCCAGAAAGAGCTTCAGACCAATGGCTAACCTTGAATCTGTGGTTGAATAACAATCTGCATATTAAATTCCATGAGACTGGGCAAATAACACGTGCTAAGGAAAGAAACATTACAGTGGACTTATAAGCTAAACAATTTCCAGATCTCAAAAAGTGATAGAAATCTTTTGAGCACCCACTAGCCAGGGTGAAGTGACATCATTGAGTACAGGGGGATTTGCCTAGAGACCCAAGAAGGGCTACACATTGGTAGCAGAGCTAATTAGCCCTAGAGTAAGGGAAACTCAGACTTTTCCTACAAAAGCTAAGAACTACACACACAAAAATCAAGCTGACTTAGATATAAGTCTACCGTGTGTATAACTGTGTTAGCCAGAGGTGAATGGGTAAAAGGCAGAAAAAGTATTTTAAGAACTCACATTCAATAAAAAAATATAAACTGGTGATGCAAGAAGCTCAATAAAGCCCAAGGAGGATAAACATAAAGAAAATCACATAAAGACATGTCAAAATGAAGTTCCTATAAACTAAGATTAAAAAAAATTTGAAAAACCTTCTATAATAAGCATTCTATTCAGGGGAAGAAAGATAAACCCAATCATAGAAGGGCTGGAATTGCAGGTAAAAACTCAGTGGACCCTCTCTGCAGTAAAATAACAACTGGTGAAAATTATTCTTAAGAATTAAGAATAATTAAGAATTAAGAATAATTAAGAATAATTAATTGGAAATTTGGAAATTTGGAAATTTTCTGAAGGCCAAACAGAAAAAAGAGAAACATTTCTTCAAAAGTCTACCAAATTTCAGTAAAAATAGTGAGAATCTGTGGTATCTGAGCCACAATCTGCTCCCCTACCACATCTTCCAGATCTGTGTTTTGGAAGCTCTAACCTGGATGCTCTACCTCTGGCAGGTGTGGCCAAGAAGACTGAGGCCTCCTCTACCCCTGCCCCTCAGTCTGTGTCTGATTTCACCAGGGAGGAGCAAACTGCCAGTATTTTTCATTCTGCCTCTAGCCTCATTTGCAGAAGTTGAATTCTAGGCAGTTGTGGCTGAGAATACTGGGTCTCACTTCTCCCATCCAATTATTCTACACAGGCTCTACGCTAGGTGCAGCATGCTGAGAATATTGGCCCTGGCTTTTGCCCCTGGCCCCACTTGCTCATAAGGTGAGTTGGGTGGGGAAAGAATACAGGGGCTGTCACCCTCGCCCAGTCTCCTGCAATGGTGCAGGGGTTCAACCAAGGAGAGAGACAGACCAGAAGAATGAAAGAATGTGCAGCTCAATCGGAAGGGGCTGCTTTTATTTGAAACAGAATATGGAAAGTTCTATTTTTATGACCATTGTTAAAAATAGTGGAAATCTTGGTGGAGAGCAATTAGGAGGAGATGTTAGCTCCATAACACAAATAAAAATGGCAGAGTGGCCAGTTTAGTGAAGAGAATGAGGAAGAGAGCTAAGAATAGGTCTCCCGGAATCAAATTCAGCTCTGGTAAAGAAGGCTGTGCATGTGTGTTGAGCTGCACCCACTTAGGGACAACGACAGCAGGACATGTTAGCTTACATGAAATCATTCTCCAAGCTGCACACAAAACCATCACTACAGCGCAAAAGCCTCATTGGTTCAAGGAATTTAAACACTACCTCTGCTCACACACTGACTGAACAATAACTCTGACCTAGGGATGACACCTAGGAAACAAGCTTGAATATAAAATAAAAATAGTCATTCCTGGCCATCTGGAAGAATGTGTGAATGACCCAAACTGCAAATGCTCAGAAATAATCAGAGAGGGAATATACAGTCTTCTAGTCCCAGGGACTAGAAGGACATGGGACAAAAACATAAATCCTCAGATTGTGAAAGCAGCCCCTCTGCCCAAATCACCAACATATGTAATGGTAAATGTACAATTCTAACTGGCTATGGGGACTTAGGTGCAGTCTTTGACCAATAAATGGTTTACATCAATCCAGGGGCTATTTCTAGTTAACCGTTATAAAAGATAATGATAAGGGAAAACAATATGAACAAGGACATCAGAGGCTGTAGACTACAGGGGAAATAGACTTCACTCAAGTAGTTCCACCACATCACTAAACAAATAAGTAAATGGCTGGGTGAGCAACAATAGCAACCCTCAAGAAGTGTGGGTAGAGATGGTGTCCATATCAAGAATTCCAATATGTAACCTAAATTTTTTGGTTTTCAACAACAACAAAAACAAACAAAAGACAAGAAAGTTTGACCAATGCACAGGGGAAAATATGTAAGATATATATAACTCAACAGTTTGCTATAATTATTTCTTCATTTAATCTTACATTTGTGCGTATAAAATTTGAAAAAGAACAAAGTTGGAGAACTTCCTAATTTCAAGACTAATGCAATGCTACAGTAATTGATGAAGTAATGTACCATCATAAATATACACATATAGAAATGTAATAGAATTCACAAATAAATCTTTGCATTTATGGTCAATTGATTTTTTACATGAGTGCCAAGGATAGCTTTTCAACAAATGGTGCTAGTTATAACAGAATATCCATGGGCAAAAAAAAATGATATTAGACCCCTACTCAAACCATAAACAAAAGTTAGCACAAAAGGGACCACATGAAACTATAGTTTAGCTAACAGCTAAAACTATAAAATTCTCACAGGAAAGCAGAGATGTATGTCTTTATGCCCTTGGGTTAGCCAGTGGTTTTTTAGATTCAACACCAAAATTATGACCAACAAAAGATAAAATACATAAATTGCATTTTGTAAAAATTAAACACTTTTCTGCCATAAATATTACCAATAAGTAAAAAGACAATCAGGGAACAGGAGAAAATCTTGAAAGTCCTATCTCTAATAAGAGACTTCTATCCAGAATTTATAAAGAATGCTTTCAATTTAATATAAAAGACATAAACCAATTAAAAATGGGGAAAACATTTGAAAAGACATTTTTCCAAAGAAGATATACAAATGGCCAAAAGCACATGTAAGGATGCTCGATATCATTAATCATTAGGGAAATGAAACTCAAGACCACAATGAAACATAGCTTCACATTCACTAGAATGACTGTATTTAAAAACACATAACAACTCGTATTGGTGAATGTGGAGAAATTAGAATACTCATACAATTTGGTGGGAATTTAAAAGTTGCAAATGCTTTAGAAAAACAATTTTCATTTTCTCAAAATGTTAAACATATGGACTAACAATTCTACCCCTACTTATACACCCCCCAAAAATGAAAACATACCCACACAAAAACTTGTACAAGAATGTTCATACCAGCATTATGAGTAACAGTCAAAAAGTGGAAATAATTCATTAACTGATTTATGAAAAAATAAAATGTTGAATAGCCATATAATGAAATCTTATTCATTAGTAAAAACAAATGAATTAGATACATGCTACAACATGGATGAGTGTTAAAAATGTGCTAAGTGGAAGAAGCTAATGACAAAAGACCATATTGCAGGATTTCATTTTTATGAAACATCTAGAATGAGCAAATCTACAGGACAGAAAGTAGATTATTGAATCCCTGCAGGTGGGGGTGGGTGGATGTGAGAAATGGGCAGTGGCTGCTAGAGTTGGGTGGTTTTTTGGGGAAGGAATGAAAAATTTGAAATGCGATTATGGTGACTGTGCAACAATTGTGTGAACTGTTCAATACCAAAAACTTCGAATTGGGCACTTTAAATGGGTGAAATGTATTATGAGTGAATTATATCTCAGAAAACTTATATAAAAAAGAAATCACAGACTGTCAGAAGCTCCATAAACCAGACATAATGGAACAATATCTTTAAAGGACTGCAGGCCAAAAAATAAAATAAAATAAAACCCCTACATATTTATATTTACATACACACACACATATACCCTAGGGTTATATAATTAAGTAAATAAGCTGTAAATAAAGATAGCCAAGTTTTAACTGTCAGAGAAAACATAACAAATAAGCAAGAGGGGAGCATAAAATAAATCCTGTATTGCTGAATTTAAGTCTGAGATATTAGTTTGAACACATTTTAATGTTAATATATTCAGAAAACTATGGAAATATTTATAGATATGTGTACGCATATGGGTTAATATATATAAATACACTAGTTATATATGTGTATATATATTATATATGTGTACACACTATACATTCATATTCATATATAAGTTAATAACACTATAGAAAATGAGAAGAAAAAGCCAAATGTACAAGATCAATAAGACCTATATATTTTTTAAATTAATGTTTCAATTATTTTTGACAGATGTAATATAGGAAATATATCTGATTTCATTGTTGATTAATTTTTGAAAAGGGCAAGTTAATAAATTAACAATTTCTGCATGATTTCTCCTTGACTTTAATAAGATAATTTGTTTTATATATCTCCAAATTTGCACAAAATATACACTTTACTGGGATTTATTTGACCACAGAATATTTTTCTTAGAGATTTTTCATGGGAAAAATTTGATAGGCTAGAATTAATTAGTCCAGATAGATGATGAAATAAAAACCTAAAGGAGGTAACAAAATACGAACTTACATTTATCTACATAGAAAGATGTATTTTTTTTAAACCATTTTTTAAAATTTGGGTTGGCTGTATCTTTTGCAAGTAATAGTAACAAAGCTTTGAAGAATTGATCACATCAATAATATAATTTCATAAAATTCCATCCAATTAAATGTTTCCTTGGACAAACATTTTTATATTAAACATGTTGTTAAAAATAACAACATTTAGGGATTTCCCTGGTGGTGCAGTGGTTAAGAATCTGCCTGCTGGTGCAGGGGACTTGGGTTCGAGCCCTGGTCCGGGAAGATCCCACATGCCGCGGAGCAACTAGGCCCATGAGCCACAGCTACTGGAGCCCACGTGCCTAGAGCCCACACTCCGCAACAAGAGAAGCCACCACAATGAGAAGCCCGCGCACCCCAAGGAAGAGTAGCCCCTGCTCGCCACAACTAGACAAAGCCCGTGCCCAGCAACGAAGACCCAACACAGCCAAAAATAAAAATTTTATTAAAAAAATGTAACAACATTTAAATCAAAGAAAGCAAATCAAAATAAAATAAAACCAGTGTTTCTAAATGCCTTACCAAAATTATTTCTGGAAAAATAAAGACCTTAAGTTTTCTTAGACCATTTATTAGAATCTTGCTCTCTGAATGCTGCTTCATCTCCCACTATTTGAATTCAGTTTTCACAAAAGCTTACAGCAAATATCTGGCAGGATGATTCTATCTACATGTAGATAAATGTAAGTGGAAAGATGTTAAATGACCAGAGTCAACTCTTGAAATTCCATCAAGTTCAAAATGTACAAGATTAACTGGTAATTGCTGGAGTTTTTTGATTTAAATTCTCTTTTATCTGTGGTTAAGTATAAATCTGTTGGGTTTAGCCTATATCTACTCTTAAGTGCAGCTTCATTAATGTTTATACTTTTGAAGAAAGAAATGGTTTCCAAAGATTCCATGTTCCTTATTTAACTGTAAAATGACTAAGTGCAGAATGCAATTATCTCCACCTACATGTTTCTAAACAGATTCAGGCAGGTGGAGTGATTATATTTTACAGTCAAGATTACACTTGAGGTTCCTTCTGGGTCTCATTGACTCATTGGAGATTAGGAAATGATGAAAATTTCTAAAAAAGCACAGGCTATTTAATTCGCCATGGAGATATATAAGCCTAGACAGCTTCTTATGAACTAAAGAGACTTCTGAAGAATTGGCAACTAGGGTGCTTTTAAAATGGCATGAAGTTCTGCAGTGTGGCTGTGCCCAGCAAAAAAAGATAAAAACACCAATTTTATAATGCCTGTCCATTTATCTCAAAGGCAAAAAATAAAACCAAAGAACCTCTTAGAAGTTCAACATTTACTTTTCATCAAGGCACTTCCAAACAAGAACTGAAGCATATAATCATGGTGCCAAGTGTCTAATATACCCTGAAATGACAAATGAATTTTGGTTATACATAGTGTCACTGATGAATACTGCATTCTGTATCCTAGCACAATGAAAACTGAGTTATATTACACTAAATCTGCAATACACGAAGTACCAGATAAATAGTTGCTACTATAGATGGTTGCAATCCTTGGAATGAACTTACACTTGAACCTTTTTGAATCTTAAGGCAGAAGCTGACATGGACCTTTGTGGTAGACAGAATTTCAAGATGGCTCCCCAAATTCCTACTCCCTGTGCATGTCCTGTATAACCGTCTCCCCTTGAATATGGGAGATTAATCTGATAAGCCCTTTTAGAAAAGAATCTATATGTCAGAAGTAGAATTGAGATATTCAAAGAAGCAATAGATGGCTCTCCTGTTGGCCTTGAAGGAGCAAACTGCCATAATGTAGACAGAGCAACATGGCAGGGAATGGTGGGCATTCTCCAGGAGTTGAAAATGGTCTCCATTTGACAGCCAGCAAAAAAAAAAAAAAAAAAAAAAAAAAAAAGGCCTTGATCCTACAAGCACAAGGAACCGAACTCTGCCAACAATCAATGAGTTTGGAAGAGGTCTAGAGCCTCACATGAGATCACAGCCTTGGCTGATATCTTAAATTCCTTTTGGTAAGACCCTGAACACAAGATTCAGTACCCATACTCAGACACCTGACCCAGCGAAATGAAGAGATAATGAATGGATGTTGTTTTAAACTTCTAAATTTGTGGTAATCTGCTTTGCAGCAATAGAAAACTAATGCAATTTTAATACGATTTTCCAATGACCTGGAGAAAAAAATACATTTGAATACAAGAACAAAATGCTATCAGTCTTCCTGAAACGATCACAAAAGGGAAATTTAAACTGTCTTCTTTGTTTAGTGTTGCTCCACATATATAAATAATATTGCATTTTTCATCATGTCTCATTATTCCAGGTTTATCAAGCTTCATTCTCAAAAAAAATTCTTAATCATTTTGTTTATACTTTATACTACATTATCTTTCGGTTTAATTGTCCAAGTCAATTGTCCAAGTATAGATGAAAGATTATCCAATTAAAAATTAATTCCCGGGCTTCCCTGGTGGCACAGTGGTTGAGAGTCTGCCTGCCGATGCAGGGGACACGGGTTCGTGCCCCGGTCCGGGAAGATACCACATGCCACGGAGCAGCTGGGTCTGTGAGTCATGGCCGCTGAGCCTGCGCGCCCGGAGCCTGTGCTCTGCAACGGGAGAGGCCACAACAGTGAGAGGCCCGCGTCCCACAACAAAAAAAAGAAAAAAAAAAAAATTAATTCCCTAGGATTTCTAGGCAAGTAGCCCAAAAATATTCTGTGTGGAAATATAGTTTGAAATTGAGCTTAATTTGTAATGTTTTAGAACAGCAAGTTAAAATATAAACCCTCCAAAATTTGTTTTTGTGCAATATCAAAATGAATAGTCCAAATTAATAAAATTACATTTGTTTAGTGATAGTTTCTTTTAGAATAAAAGATTTCAATTATCATGTAGCTTAGACTAAGTAAATATGAAAGAGGTTTTAAAAATCCACATAATACATTGAAATAACTGAGTGATTTTACTACATGAGAATAAAAAGGCACACAGTTTTGCAAATTATGAGACATTTGTGCTCTATTAAATGAGAAAAGGTATTAGAAAATATAATATCTATTATAAATATGTTAGCCACAGTGAGTCATAGTGTAATATGACTATTTTAATAGTCAAAAAAGCAATTGTTAATGATGATTATGGGAATGGTCTCTTAAAATTGTATATAGGTTAATAAATCAAATAAGAACAACAGAACAGAATTTTGGAAAATGACTGGGGAAAAGAATACTGGTACTAGGATGCCTGATGTTTTAAAATTTCCTATGGTTACAACAATTACTTTAGAATAAATTTGACCAAAGTATGTTCGACAGAAGATTGGAATATGTGGGAAAACTAAGCTATTTAAGTACTTACCCAAAACTATAATTATCTTTATTTTTTTTGATATTTACATTGATTAGCCTATTATTATATCTTTTATATTAGGTAGTGAGCAAAACACATTATCAGGAAACAAGAATTTTTATAACATCATAGTTAGTTAAAAGACAATACAATTCTCTAGAGAAGCACTTCCTTATGTTTGGTATGAGTATGCATTTCCTAGGACTCATTAAAATGAAGATACTAATTCAGTAGGACAGGAGCAGGAACTTATTTTCATTTCTAATAATCTTCCAGGTGATGTAAATGCTACTGGTCTAGTGGCTCCACTTAGGATAGGGAGCCTCAGATCATTCCTACGGAATCATGATCAGAGATGCTGTGTCTGCACTACCCCAACCCTCTGAATCTTTGGGCAACCTGTGTGAATTATGAATCAGCTGAACAAGAGGTAAAATCTTTGAATGTATATAAATTAAGAATTCTGTGTCTATTATTGCTTCTATGGCTATTTAAAAAATATTTAACAAATATATATTGATTATTTGACTCTATATGAGAAATGTCTCAATGTATTTCAAAGTGAGGTTGATCTTACGATCAAAATGAATGAATTGGTCATTGTTATGGGTTGAATTGTATCCCCCCCAAAAGATACATTGAAGTGCTAACCTTTCATACCTGTGAATGTGACCTTATTTTAAAATAGGGTCTTTGCAGATGTCATTAATCTAAGATGAGGTCATTAGAGTGGGCCCTAATCAAATATGACTTGTTTCCTTCTAAGAAGAGAAGACAGAGATAGGGAAAAGACTGCCATGTGACACCAGAAGTAGGAATTGGAGTTATACATCTATACGCCAAAGAACACCTGGGGCTATGCAAAGTTGGAAGAAACAAGGAAGGATCGTCCCCTAGAGGCCTTGGAGGGAGAATGGCCCTGCCAACACCTTGATTTCAGACCTTCTGAACAGTGAGATAGTAATTTTCTGTTGTTTTAAGAAACCCAGATTGTGTTAGAACCCCTAGGAAACTAATGCAATTATTAATCATATGGGGGGAGGGGTACTTAAAGGCTTATTTGCATGAGAATACTGAATAGATCACCACATGCAATAGTAATATAGTGCATAAAAGAAATGGAATATTTGTTAAATTAAATTAGTATGTGTATATATTAGTTCTTTTTTTTACTACCTAATATTTCACTTCAATTTCCTTACTTTCAAAACTAATTTATTTTTGGTTGCATTGGGTCTTCGTTGCTGCACGTCGGCTTTCTCTAGATGCAGTGAGCAGGGGTACTCTTCCTTGCAGTGCACAGGCTTCTCTTCGTGGTGGCTTCTCTTGTTGTGGAGCATGGGCTCTAGGTATACAGGCTTCAGTAGCTGTGGCATGCAGGCTCAGTAGTTGTGGCTCGTGGGCCCTAGAGCACAGGCTCAGTAGTTGTAGTGCATGGGCTTAGTTGCTCCGTGGCATGTGGAATCTTCCAGGATCAGGGCTTAAACCCATGTCCCCTGCATTGGCAGGCAGATTGTTAACCACTGCGCCACCAGGGAAGTCCCCATATTACTTTTCAAAATATGGATTTAAAAAAAGTTAACCACAGAATCTATGTATTTTACCATATCATAACACAAATGTTATGTTGAGGATGCATAGACTCAAAGTTGTAAAATTTTCTACAAAATAATCCCAGTCAACTGGTTATAGTGAAGATTAAAAGAAAAGGTAAAACTGGATGTAAAGCATTTACCATGTGCCCACAAAAAACTCAAAAATAGTAGTTTTCTTCCAAATGATATGAGCAGTAAGGGGTTAATATCCAACATATATAAACAGCTCATACAACTCAACATCAAAAAAACCAAACAACCCAATTAGAAAATGGGCAGAAGAATTGAACAGACATTTTCCCAAAGAGGAAATGCAAATGGACAACAGGCATATGAAAATATGTTCAACATCCTACTAATCATCAGGGAAATGTAACTCAAAACCACAACGAAATATCACCTCACACCTGTCAGAAAGGTTATCAAAAAGAACACAAATAACAAATGTTGGCAAGGATGTGGAGAAAAGGAAACCCTAGTACAATGGTGGTGGTAATATAAATTCATGCAGCCACTGTGGAAAAGACTATGGAGGTGTCTCAGAAAACTATAAATAGAACTACCATATGACCCAACAATTCTACTCCTGGGTATATATCTGAAAAAAACAAAAAAAACTAATTCAAAAAGACACATGCACCCCAATGTTCATATCAGTATTATTTACAATAGCCAAGGTATGGAAGCAACCTAAGTGTCCATCAACAGATGAACAGATAAAGAAGATATGGTCTATAAATACAGTAGAATACTACTCAGCCATAAAAATGAATGAAGTTTTGCCATTTGCTACAACATGGATGGACTTGGAGGGCATTGTGCTAAGTGAAATAAGTCAGACAGAGAAAGACAAATACTGTATAATATCACTTATATGTAGAATCTAAAAAAACATTAAAAAAACTAGTGACTATAACAAAAAAGAAGCAGATTCATAGATACAGAGAACAAACTAGTGGCCACCAGTAGGGAGAGGGAAGAGGGGAGGGGCAACATAGGAACTGGGAATAAAAAGTACAAACTTAGGTATAAAAGAAGTTATAAGGATATATTGTACTACATAGGGAATATAGCCAATATCTTATAACAAATATAAATGGAATATAACCTTTACTTCTCACAAAAAATAGTAGTTTTCATTGAAATCATAAAATATGTGACCACCTTTTTAATGTTATAATGCATAATATTTCTTGAGAGGTAAACAGCTATCATCCACATCCGTGTGCTAGTGTGTGCACACATGTACACATGAGCTAAGTCCAGATACTGGAAACAACAGACTTAGATATCCTTCCTCAAAATATTAAAATATAAACTAGAAAACCAAAGTAACAAAAATTTTCAAAAGAATAAAGAAATGCAAGTATTAATAATTTGAACTTTCCATTTGAACATGAACACTGTTATATGTTACAGCTGGAAAAACTGATCCAGCTGGCCTTGGGTTTTTATTGATTCAAGTTATTTATAAAATGACTAGACATTTTAATAACTTAAGGTCAACAAACACTTAAATACTAAAACCTAGTCATAGAAAAGGTAATGGTTACTCATATAGAACACTTCAGATTTAGACATGAGCAATAGCTAAGGTATATTTCTTAATCATGATCAAGTTAAGGTATCCAAATTAAAATTCTTCTAGCTACTTAAAAAATTAGTGTGGTCACTGAACCATTTAAAAAATTTAAAATATCCCAAATGACATACACAATATATACAAACTGAGGTAGAATATCAGAGCTTTGTAATTTTAATGATTTTGATAATCAAACAGAACAAATGCACCCCTACTCTTTTTAGCAGACAATCATGGAATCTTAATTTTTAAGGTTTTATTCTTATAAGTTTTTAAAAATTAGATGTTATTATGACTTAGTGGAGAAGAGCACAATTAAAGTGGGCTATATATTTACATGTTATGGCTGCACCATAGTAGACATGACTTAGAAAATAATATAAATGTATGGTTGTATTATGTAAGGACTGTGATATTGTTTGATTCAATGAAATTAGCATAGGCAGAGAATTATTCTTTTTTTTTTTTTTTTTTTTTTTTTTTTGCGGTACACGGGCCTCTCACTGTTGTGGCCTATCCCATTGCAGAGCACAGGCTCCAGACGCGCAGGCTCAGCGGCCATGGTTCACGGGCCCAGCCGCTCCGCGGCATGTGGGATCCTCCCGGACCAGGGCACGAACCTGTGTTGCCTGCATCGGCAGGCGGACTCTCAACCACTGTGCCACCAGGGAAGCCTGAGAATTATTCTTTATTTAAACAATCTTTCACATATTCTACCATTAGTTATTGCTTCCCAACCAAGAAATTAACACAAGGCTTCTATGTGACGATCAATTGAAATTACAGCAGATTTCACTTCTGTAAGTTTGGGAAGCACTGACACATTTTAACATAGCAGTGAAATTCAAACCAAAAACTACTCAGATGAGGTATTTCTAAGTAAAGTCAGATCATGTCAGCTTGTTTAATTCAAAGTTGTATCCGGCCTTCAATTCGAACTAGAATGTATAAAACTGCAGAGGAGAGGAATCATGTTCATAGCTCTGAACCACTTTTCTATGACATTTCTCTGTACATAACCAGATTTTATGAGTTGACATGAACATTTCCAAAGCCACAGGCTTTCTAAAATGGTTGGGGAAATTGTATTATTTGGTCTTTCCTCAAAATTCCCTGTACTTAATTCCTTACTTTATTCCCAAAGGGTATTACATGCCTCATTATACTGTATGCAATGTAATAAAATAAAGTTAATAATTAAAATAAACAAGCCAGATAAACAAGAGGTAAATTGTAAAGAAAGGCCAGGAACAAAACTATTAAGCAAAATGCATGTCAAATTATCCTACATAATTAAACACTGAAATTTCATACGTGAGGTCCAAATAACCAAACCAAAGTAAAACAAAACATTATTTATACCCATAAGGTAAAAGCTTAAAATACATAAAACACAAATACATTTAATATACTATTTTGGGAGTAACGTTGATACAAATACATGAGAGAGAAAATCATATAAACTGATTATTTAAGAAACTGGAGTAAGGTACGGAGAGGGAAGTCAAAGCAATATGTCAAAGTTTGCACATACTTAAAGGTCGCACTTAATTCAGAAATAAAATCAAGCGTCAAGATCTGAAACTCAAATGCTTTCAGCATCCAGGCAATCGTCAACGTGTTAAACTTCCTGATGCAACACAGTATTGAAAGGTGAAGAGGGTGATCAACTGTAAGAGTACATGCTTCCACATTAAAAATAATAAGGGTGCCCAAAACCTAAACCTAAACCAAAACTTCAAAACAAATCCAAAAACAACAAGCAGATCTGGAAGCCAAATGAGGCACTCTGATTTACAATATCACCTACTTTACAGGAATATCTCGAGCATAACTCAAAAAAGACTTCAAAGTTATAGTAACTAATAAAATTCTAGTTTACCTACATTCTGCCCTTCAATTAGGAGAGAATCCACCATTTAGAAATGTAAATGTGATTTATATGGCTGCTCCATTAAAATAATCACACCAATTGAGAACAGTTTACATAGATGTTTGCTTTCTAGAATTGTCAACAACCTTAGTATGGTAAGGTGTATATTAACTTTTCTTTTTTTATCATGATTTCTCAATTTCTCCACATTTGATTTGATAAGGCAGCAAAGTTAATTTTAAGCTTGTAGAAAATTGGGCTCAAGTTAGCAAGCCATAAGGTAGCAACAAAGCATGATTTATGATTCATGAGAAACAATTGTATATACCTCTGAGTCACAAATCATAGAACTACTGAAATTCCCAACTGGAAGATACCTTGGAGATACTATAAGAATTTTACAGATGAGGAAATAGCTACCTAGAGAGATGAGGAAATTGTCAGATGGCCCTGCAGTTTAACAGTGATGGCAGGATTGGAACTTAAGTCTTGGGACTCCTGAATGAGAACTTTGCTATTACCTTCTACTATGACTTATTGCTTCCCGTGATATATAACAGTTTAACATCAGACAATTTATTGTATTTTGATCTGTTAAATAGGCATCAAAAGATTCTACTGAACTAAATCTCTTAACTCTAAGAAATGTAATTTTTAAGGGTAACTATGTATTTGATTTTCTCTGATAATAAATTATAGCAATGTCATTTGTGTTTATAGATAGTGCTTAAATAACTACAGTATATTTTTGAAAATATGGAAGAGAAAAAGTCAAATATTTTCTTCATATAGTAGAATCATATATTAATTTGAGATAATATACTCCTGCAGCCCAAACTAAATAACTGGTGGTTCCCCCCACCCCCAAATTCAGCTTCTTTGAGTCACAATGTTTACGTGTTTATAAATGTGGAAGTATGGAATTGATAGAAAAAAATGCCAGAAAAGCAATGGTTTAGAATCAGTAGTTAAATGTATTTTTCTCCCTTTAATCTTTAAAAAAGTTTCTAACCTATATACATTTCAATACTCATCATTCCTATTCTTAAAAGTCTAACTTCTTATTAGAAGACTTGATGAGCTAATTTCTGATGAATCTAGATGTGGGGCATTTGCTTATTTGTTTTAATCATATAGTTTTTTTAAAAGTGCTTATTCTTGTAAGAAAATTCTTCAAAATTCAAAAGCAAAACAAGGCAGAATATTAGAAAATAAGTTTTCCTTCAATTCAGACCCCAAGTTATTTAATTCTCCTTCTTGAGTCAAACAGTTTTAGTTTCTTGTTTCTCTTTTTAAAAATAATTTAAGCATCTATAAGCATATATATTCATTTATTGTACACATTAATGACAACATAAATCGCTTTTTTCCCCTTAATGTTTATTGTCTCAAAATTTGTTTTGGAGAGAAAAATAATCTGATATTTTTAAATATTTATTTAAAAATAAATATTTAAATTAAACTCCATCTTTTGTGTATTTGGTATACATCAACATTTATGCAAATCAAGGATCAGAAAGAAACAGGATTAGCCATCTCCATATTTCCCTTTGCACAGTGCATACAGTGGTTGACATTAGTATGCACTAGCTGCAGTGTTATAGCACCTTATGAAGTAGTGTTTATTATAATAAAAAAAATGTTAAGCTGCATCTCTGTAGAACATTTACTTTGTAGAGTGTAAAGCTGTCATATATTTTTCCAGCAGGATTTAACTCCTTCATTCCTAATTTTTTTGAAAAAAAAAATCTTAAGTAATTTAACATTCCTTTATATCCTCTTAACAGTGGCAAATCTGGGGTAGAAGGGATTTTTTTTTCCCCCAAAGGGCTCCATCTTTGTTATGTTTTGGTCACTCTTTGAAATCCAGTTATGATTAATAGATTTTTAACATTTTATGGCTTCCCATATCAGCACTGGAGTGGCTGGTTGTGAATATTAAAACCTACTACTATTTACCCTCAATAACATGTAACTGCTATGTTTTTGATTAGAAGGTATGGTTAGAAAAAATGTGAACAATCACTTAAACCAAACCCAGTTATAAGGAGTATTCTCTCCTGTTGGTTTACCTTCACCTCAGAACTACAAGAATATTACAGTACATAGTGAATAGCTGTCTATAACATTTCTACCAGTTGTTTCAATAGCATATTTGGTCTTGGCATTTCTTGGCACTATGATTCTCTGTTCTTGGTGATGTCTTAATATTTTGTGATTTTTTTTTTAATAACTAAGTGGGACTAGAAATGTAGATGTGTATCAGTACCAAGAAGTTCTTTTCTCAAATCCCTTTATTTCTGATTTCTATTCAAGTCTTTTAAACCTGTTTTTTCTTGCTGAGTAGCAAAGAACTTTTATTTTCCACTTTCCTATATACCTAAAAAGTATGGACACTGTGTTTCAATTAATTGTACTGCATATAGTTTTTAGCTGAAAACTTTATCTGTAAACACAATTGCCTTGTTCAGTTTTGTTATAAACTGACTTACCATAAGATGCACTGTTGATATGCTTTCTGATGTGTGTTTGTTTGATAAGGGTGACAAAATAAAGCCTAAAAATAAAAAAAATATAAAAAATTAAACTCTTTTATGGCAACAGATGCTAAGTTTCTTTCTCAGACTTTAACCAAGTCTGTATGTTGTGTGCATTGAATGTCTTGTATGTGCAAGATGAAATCGTATTTACAGACACAAATCAGACATGGTGTCCACCATATAGAAGAACACTAATATAATATCATGTTTAACTTTTGTCCTCTTTAGTTCAAAAAATTTATCAAAACACTAATTTGATACTTAGAGGCCTTCTGTCCTCAGACATATTCTTCAGACATTAACATAAAATCTGCCATTTGGAAAGTATTCATTACATTTTTAGGAGTTTAGCTACATTTTCCAAAAACATGTTTTTACAGTAGGTGAAGATTTGGTGTGGACTTATAAGATAATTTTGATCATCTTTAAATAGCTAATAATCAGATTTGGTATTTATATTTCTGTCCACTTCAGTGCAAAGTTATCCTTATAAAGCCATCTCTTTTACCAGGCCTAAATCCAAACTTTATATACTTCAGAGTTGTATATTTGCCACTTTTCTGTACATGAAGATAATATAGGACATTTAAAATACTGCTATTATTAGCATCTACAGGAGACTGACTATAAATATTAGTTCAGTTAATCAAGGTAAATAAATACCAGGCCAAATAAATACCACCCACACTGAAACAGTGGCCAGTCTTATAAAGATTTGGATAGAGCTTACAATACACTAACTCATGGATAGTATACTTATTAACATCTCATCTCAGAATTCTTTCTGAGGGGAAAACATTTTGATGAGGGATGAAAAATGTTACCATTAATGTACTGAAGAATATTCAAGAAGATGCAATAAAAGGGGGTGTTGAAAATGAAGGGGATTGACTTTACTTAGGACAAGTCCATTTTCTTAGATAAAAAAGTAAAAGTTTTCCCAAGTGGTATTTATCAGAACACGGACTAGTGGAACTTTAAATGGTTCTTTAATTATAAAGTCAAAAGTTTGAGGACTACTAGTTAAACAATGATAAACTGGTTTCTTTACTTAAATATGTCTAAGATAATTTAATAAATTATCAATCATCTGTGATATGAACATAATACTTAGAATCTTCTAAATTCATTTGTGTGAGGAATTCTTTTGTTATTCCAGGATATCTTGTGGGATTAATGCTCCTAGAATGCATTTCATAAAATGTGGCTGTAGGCAGCATTTGGAACTTGGATTGTAGCTATAGACTCCTTCCACAGGCAACCTAAGTGCTTCCACTTTGATTTGCGTGGACCATCTACCTCTACCTAGGTCAATGACTAACAGATAGTTGAGAATTCTTCCAGTGAATTGATGGAGGGGAAAATCACTAGTTTATTCTTGCTCAGTTACTGCAGAGAGTCTTTTAGTTCAAGTACCCTGACACCTTTTGTAAATACAATTGGCCGTTGGAAGAATGAAGCGTATTAAATTTAAATTTTTTTTTCTAACCACAGGGGTCCAGGCCAAGCCACTGGAAGAATTAGTGTATCCTAGTTCTTCAGACTTTTGGTTCAGTGTTTTGTCATCCTCAGTCACTTGCTTTCCCAAAGCAGAAAGAACAGAGGGAGAAGTAATTAAATAAAATGTCTTCCTCCTCTACAGGAAACCAAGATGACAATGGCAATTTGTTAACTTATGGAAATAAGGGAGCAATTAAGGGAGAAATAAATCTTAGAGGATATTCCTAAATCTTGAACTCATTTTACAGCAGCCTATTACCAAGTGCCAGTGTGTATACTTGGCTTCATTTGGAAGAATATCTTATACATATTTGTCACCTAATAAATTTGTGACTAATGGAGTGATTAGATAATCATTGGCAAAGAGTAACAAGGAGTAAAAATTAATAGTTGAGAAGATTTCAAGACAACATGATTGACAGTGTTTTTTGTGGAAACTTAGAGAAGCCAACAGTCCACCCCCATAAAAATATTTGGGAAACAAATTAAATAAATAAATAGAGAAGAAAGGGCGTATGTTTGCTGTAGGTAGTCTCTGACTCAGTTACATAAATATATAGATTGTGCCTCTGTCTTACTGGTGAAATCAAAACTCCATCCTTGTACTCAGTTCTGGTAACAGAAGTTAAACATTCTCCTCTGCTTTAAATTCAACCTTGGTCATCTATCTAGTGTCCTCTAGTATTACTCATGTCTTATATTTGCTTATACAACTCTGATTTTAATTAAAACTCATGATTTGAACATTATATCCTATTAAATATAATAAAAAAATAAAAGAAACAAACATTAGAAGTACTTGGGAATAAACACACTCAATTATATCCCAGTTTATAAAACAGAAGAAAATAGTTGAAAAAAGTAAATAAGTTGTTTAATATTGCATCTTTGCATTTGATGGGATTTAATGGGATAATTCTATATTACTAATTATATATGTTTTTATTAGAAGAGTATTTTAAAATTCATATACAGATGGATAAAGAACAGTAGCTATAAATCTTGTTTTTTGACATTTTCTCTATAGGACTATGCTTTTCATATTTGTTCAGGCAGATAAGATACCTAGAAACTATTTATATGAGGACTTCCTTGGTGACACAGTGGTTAAGAATCTGCCTGCCAATGCAGGGGACCATGGGTTCGATCACTGGTCCGGGAAGATCCCACATGCTGCAGAGCAACTAAGCCCATGCAACTGCTTAGCCTGTGCTCTAGAGCTTGCAAGCCACAACTACTGAGCCCATGTGCCACAACTAGTGAAGCCCGTGTGCCTAGAGCCCGTGCTCCACAACAAAGAGAAGTCACCACAATGAGAAGCCCATGCACCGCAACAAAGAATAGCCCCCACTCACCGCAACTAGAGCAAGCCCACACGCAGCAACGAAGACCCAACACAACCAAAAATAAATAAATAAATTTTAAAAAAGAAACTAATTATTATAAACTCTATCTTAGCCCAAGACACTATTATTTTTGAGAATACATTATGTGTAAGGAGTCCCACTGAAAATCTATCTTTTGCAGCCTGGACCCAATCTTCTATCCCCAACTTCACTTTAAAAAAAGGTGTGGCAAATCATTGAAATATTCACAGTTCCCATCTCAGATGCAAAATATTTCCGTATTTCTTTTAAATCAATTATTCTCGAAAGGTAGTCTGAAGACCCCTTGGATTCCTTGTCACCTTTTTGAGGAGTCTTTAAGGGCAAAATAATTCCATAATATTAATAAATGATATTTACTTTTCCCACTCCCATTTGTCTAAGAGTGTATAGTGATAATTTCCTGAGGATCCATGACATATGATGATTTTGTATAATGACATATTTCAACATATGAAATAACACAGTGACTAATATTTTCCAAATGACTGATACACAAAGTTATAAGATGCATTCAAATTACAAGACTTACAAGTGCATTTCAGCAAAACATAATGCAAAATGTTGTTTTATATGGTTTCAGATTCTCCATTGCAACTACCTTTAAGAAACTGCCACTTGATGAGTTTTGGTGAAGTATCCAAAAATAATATTCTCTGTTATCTAAAAATGCTACTAAATACCCCTTTCTTTTCCAGCTACAGATCTATGGGAAGCTAAATTTATTTCATGTATTTCAAGAAGAAGTACATATTGCAAAAGATTGAATTCAGAAGCAGATAGGAGAATCTGGCTGTCTTCCACTACTATTTTGAAAATAATCATATTTTTCATTAAAATATTTATTTATATAATAAATAATAGGTTTAGTATTATTTTATTTAAATTAAATATTTACTATAAAATTTCACAATTAAAAATTTTAATCTGGTTAGAATTAATAGGAATAGCCCACATAAACAAAAGTTATATGAAAGTCCCCAATAACTTTTAGGAATTAAAAAGAGGTCCTGAGATTTAAAAGTTTGAGAACTGCTACTAAAAACAAAAACAAACCCCCCCCAAAAACGGCTGTCATGCAAATCAAGGAAACTCACATATGCATCTCAGCATCATAATGTAGCTATTTCTGCTATATTTAATACACACAACTGATTATGCCCCAAAGTTTGTGAATTACTATTCCTTATATGCATTTGTATAACTTTTAAAAAGATCTTCAAAAGTATACCTATAGTCCTTATTTGCTTGTATTGAAGAAATTCAAGTTTCTAAAACACTGAGCAACCTTCAATTTCAATCTTAAGCTCCACACATTTTTATCTCCCTGAAAAGTATGCATTTTGATTTCATTCATTGATATAATTATATATTGTTCATACTAATTGGCTTCTGTAGGCCTTACTTTATGCATGCATCTTTAACCACTCAACAATCAAGAACTAAAGGACACAACTTCAGGTGGAAAGATGAGGAACATAACTCAGGCCACTGCCTTTTTACACAGCTAAATCTCCCTATGTTCCCTAGTTTACTGCAAAGGAAAGTTAAAAGCTTTTTAAAATTTTTCTGCTAGATTCACAGCATCTGCAAATCATACAGTTGTTAACTTTTTTACCACTCAACTCTCTCTATAAATTCTAGAATCTATTGGAGAGAAGAAGGATCAGAGGTAGTAAGTTATTTTATAGGAATATTTGACTAGATGTCTAGGGGTTCATAATATTTGATATTTAGTGCTTTGTACTGCAAGTTAAGCCAAAATTTAATATAATCGTCTAGATCATCCATTCTGGGAAATAATGATTTTAGAATTTTTGTGTGTGTGAATTTGATCACATAGACTGTGTATTTCAGTAACTTCTCACCTGCAATATTATATCAGCTAATGAAGACTATGTAAACTACCAACTATAAATACTCAAGTTTAAAATGACACTAAAAACTTGATGATTGTCACTCAGTGAATACAGAAGTACAAATCTTGTGAAGGCAAATTAAATTTCTACAGGAAATATTAGAAGAATAAAGCAAAAATTAACTAGCTCAAGAAATAAGAGTATTTGAAGTATACTGAGTATTCAAAGTATTCATAAACAAAGAGGTTGAATAAAATGAGTTTAACATAATTTTAGAGGTAAGAAAGAGGTGTAAAATTCATGAAAATTGGAAAGTCAAATTTAATAGTCAACTACCAGCAAGCTCCTTCAAGTAACATTTTACTTGCTAATTGGCCAAGATCAATCCTGTTGTTATCCTTTGTTCTACCTCTGGAAGAAAGTGGGATATGAATTAATTAAATATTACATAGTTTGAGCATTTGAGTCCTGGTAGTTTTCATTATCTTAGGATTCAAAACACTTTTAGTATATTTCACTGGAAAGCTCTATAACTCTCTTTTAGATAGCTGAAGCACATGAGACCAGTGTACTCCAAAGTCAAGATTTGGGCACCTGGTTTTCACTTTCAGCCATGGTTCATTCTTCTACGTCTTATTAAAATTATATCCACCCAGATAAAGGTTTATGAATTGGATAATAGAATGGTAGAAATGAATAGACAAAAAAAATGGCCAAATAAACAAAACAGAAACGATCATTATTCAACAGTGATATTGATATTTTACCAATTTTCATGGTTATGGCAATCTGTATCAAATTGATGAAGATTTATTTGTGGAATTTATTTACTCACAATATCCCCATTCTCACTATTTTAGCATTAAAGTGAACAGTAAACTTAATAAATCTTAGAAGATTTCCAATGATAACCTTTTGTATAAATCTATTATATCCAGAATATATAAAGAACTCTCAAAATTCAACAGTAAAAACCAAACAATGTAATTTTAAAATGAGCCCAAACGTGAGTAGGTATTTCATCATAGAGGATATACAGATGGCAGATAAGCACATGGAAAGATGTCAACATTGTTAGCTGTTAGGGAAATGAGAATTAAATCTATAATGAGATATCACTATACATTTACCAGAATGGTTAAATTAAAAAAAAATGACAAAATCAAATGCTGGTAACGATGCAGAGAAACTCTATCACTTATACATTGTTGGGGGTAATGTTAACTAATACAGCTACTCTGGAATACAATTTGGCAATTTTTTACAAGACTAGACATGCAACTATGTGACCCAGTAATAATATTCCTGGAATTTATTCCATAGATTGAAAGCTTAGATTCACACCAAACCCTACACACAGGTGTTCAGTGTAGCTTTATTACTAATATCCAAAACTGGTGATAGCCTAGATGCCCTTCAGCAGGTGAATGGTTACACAAGCTGTGCTAATCCACATCAGGAAATATTCAACAATAAAAAGAAATAAACTACTGATACTGAAAAAGATTCTCTCTTTGAGCAAATTCTAGCAAGGCTCCTCTGAGTCCTCTTCTGGACTAAGCCTTAGCTTAGTCTATAAAGACTTGAACAAACACTAAGATAGTTTCCAACAGCTTAAGACCACATCCCTTGGATGACCCTAGGTCCCCTTAAAGTGCCTGAGAAAACTAAAGGCCACCAAATGAGTTTAATGAGTTAAGCCTGTTCTTACCTGAAGATAGGGCCCTGTCTCCCAGTCTCTGTGGAAGGGTCAGAGCTTAACTTATAGATAAGTGTCAGTGAGCAAACCCAAATGGTTTCCCCATGGACTAACACCCCCTTTCAGCTTTTTGTAATTTTTCACTTCTCTGACTCCATTGATGTCCACTCATCCCACTCCCTATTCCTTCATTCTCCCTTGAAACTCCCAGTCATTTCTGTACAAAGAGAAGTTCAGTTCTCACTGGACACTATTTCTATTGCTATAGTATATTACTGATTAAAATTTGTCCTTAACACTTTAACTAATGTCTGGGTTTATTTACCTTTGACAGTACACATAACAGCCTGGATCAATCTCCAGAGAATTATGCTGAGTGAAAAAAAAAAAAAAAGCCAATCCCAATTTTACTGTAAAATTTCATTTGTATAACATTCTTGAAATAGCAACATTAGAAATGGAGAACAGATTAGGGGTTCCAGGGATTGAGTAGAGGATGTTCGGGGGTTGTGTGGGAGGGAAGTGGGTGTGGTTATAAAAAAGGAACATAAGAGACCCTTGTGGTGATTGGACTGTCATGTGTCTTGACTATGTCAGTGTCAATATCCTAGCTCTGATACTATACTACAGATTTGTAAGATGTTACCATTGCTAAAAACTGGGCAAAGTGTACATCAGATATTTTGTAGTATTTCTTATAACTTTAAATCAATTTGCAATTAACTCAAATCTTAAAAACATTAATTAAAATACACTTATGGTAATAAAAATCTTATAGGGTTATATGTTTAAAAATTGCAATAGGTCTTCTCCAAAAGTTAAAATATCCTTGACATTTAAGGGTATTTATATAAAACACAAAGAGATGATTTTATTACATATATATATGTTTTACAGTTTCTCAATTTTCAGGTGTGAAATTATTTTTAAAGAGCTGTTGTTATATTCAAAACCTTTTACTGTTAATGTCAAGGAGCCCGTTTTTTTGTCACGTAAGACCTAATAATATGATGTATATCAGGTGTGTGGTATTGAGTATGTTACTTGCATTCTCTGAGCCTCCTTAACTAAATCAGTATATGTGAGATATATGAACTTAGATTATAAGGTAGTTCTTTGAGGATAAAATGACTGATTCAACAAAATATTCACTGTTGAAGTCACCCTGTATAGAGCTGTAAGTTGGAAGTACTGGTTTTCTTGTGGGTACTATTCTCATGGCCCAAGGTTTTTTAGTGTAGGAGGGAATTGTTAGATTTCTGTACAATATATTTAACTAATTTCAAAATAATATTACTCTCTGTATGTGTTGCACCAAGTTCTGATTTGCTTTCAGTATTTGTTTAAATTTGGCCTATTTTTAAAGGAGATGGACAACAAAGTTTGGTAATATGAATAGAAAACAAAAGGATAGGTAAGACACAGTTATGTCTAAGTAAATTGCTCCTTCCTCTACAGTTCCATAGTGCTGAGCTCTCCTTTACAGTAGCCACCAGTCACATATGGCTACTGAGCACTTGAAATGTGGCTGTAAGTGTATTACACACACCAGAAATTGAAGTCTTAGTATGAAAAAGAAGGTAAAATATATTTTAAATGTTTATAATAATTACATGTTAGATATTTGAATTACATAAACCAATTCCTAGAATTTATCTTAAATATGTATTTTACATTTTTAATGAAACCATTAGAAAATTTTAAATTATATGCCTGTCTTGCAAACCATTTCTACTGAGGAGTGCTGCCATAGTGTTTTATCCATATCCCTTGTAAATATTCATCCTACTGTAGGACGGTGAATTGTATGTGTGTCTTCTAATACCTCACCAAGCAATGAACTCTTTGGAGTCACTGATCATAGCTGATTTATTATTCTCAAAGCATAGCCATATGCCTGGCACTCAGTGGACACTCGATAAGGGCTGTGAAAGTAGTTTCTGATTATCTTCACTTTTAAAATGACAAAATTAGTCCAAACAACCAGTAAAGCAATGAGTTAAGTTCTGTAAAACAACTTCTAACATGTCTTTAAACAATATCTTTTAACAAATTAAACTCAGATTTTTAGATTTAATTACAGACTTCAATTAAGAAGTTATTTCTTGTCAAATGATTCTACTTTTGCATATTAACTTCCACCACCACCCTAAAACACCCCATGACCTTAACATTTAAAAAAAATTTGACCTAGATTGGAGTAACTGTCACCCAGAAAGAGAAGAAGAACACAATGTAGGACTCTGAAATGTACAGTAGATTGATTTTAGAGAAATATTTAGAATGAAATAGAGAGATACAAGCAACAGTAAAACACATTCGGATTTTGGCATTGTGAGTTTATGCAAGGGAAATTAAATTTTAATTCATATGGAATATTGTAAATATCTCAGAATTCTGATAGACAAGTGTCTTGTGTGAAATGTTTTTATTAGAAACCTTGTAACTGACTAGCTTAGCTATGAACAATATGTGGAGATATATTTCACTTCTTAGATAAGTTATTCTCATCATAATTTTTATATCAGGAAAAAAGTAACTAGGTAGATAAATGATTTGAGTATAAGCACTTATTCAAAATGAGGCTTACATATATTAAAACACTAAATTGTTCACTTCTCATAACAAACTCATTTATTACCAAGATAGACATTGTAATATTTCTCAATTTAAAACATATTTTGCCTCATAAGGAAGTCTACCTTTAGTTTCCATATATTTCTTTTTGTAAATTGAAAGACTTTCTTATTTAAGGGATATTAAACAATGTCAAAACTTATCTAAACTGCCCAAACCCCAAAAAATACAACTTTGCAATTTGGTAGACAATATAATTTTTCTTGAAGTGAAATGCATTTAGAAATATAGCAGGCTGTTTTGAAGTATTTTCATATTATGGAATCAAAGTAACTCCTAAATCTGTCTTCAGAATTTCACTAGTCATCATTGCAGAAATAAGATGAAATCAATAATGTGGTGGTAGAAAACAGCACAGGAAATCAGAGAGAAGCAAACAGAAGCTGAGACCTTCAGGATTTATGTGATTGACAGCATCTTGCAAAATAGTTAATCATCCTGACAAGACACTATCTCATGAAAATGAGTTGTTAGATTGAGAACTGTCAGGATCGATAAATATGCATTTTAAATTTACAGTCAAACTAATTCATGTGCAATTTGTTTAAAATTATTTCCTCCTCATATATTCAGTGTCCTTCATTTAACAGCATTACTGGGTTATAATAAATGGTCCTGGGTTGGAATACGTTTGTGCTACTAATAGACAAGATTATGGTTGTACTCAACTAATAAATTAGCTATTTAATCTTCTAAGCATTGACTTCTAAGAGATAATCAATATGCTTCTAATTTATTCATTTGGTGTTATCAAAATCAGCATTATCTTTATGAAAATTAAGACACATTCATCCGTGTAGGTCCAATGACTAGAAAACAGGATATGATCAATAAATCTTTGTGGATTTAAATGATAACAAATCTCAAAATAGTTATTAGCATCTTTAACCAAATACTTACACAGTAATTTATTTTTTACCTGTTATTTAAGGTGTAACTGGCCCTGGAATATGATAGCTAATATTTACCTCTGCTTTCTTCATATCTGGCATATTCCCATATTAATGTTTCCTTAGCACAGCATCTTATTGTGGGACACTCCCTAAAATACAAAATCACTGTTATACGTGAGCACTTTCCATCTAGCAATGTTTTTTCATCTTCTACTGAAGTGTATCTTTCCACAACTCTGTTATTATTGATTTGGAGTCTTTGACAGCCTAACACACTCAAACAGCATAATCAGGTTTATAATCTATACTCATGATTGTGTCATTAAGACCTGTCACTAAATTTTCTCAAACTTACAATTTCCTAATTAAAGAGAGGAACACTTGCAGAATTCAAAGGAAAGGACTTCAAGACACTAGTCTGAGCGCATAACACTCAGGAATTAACAGCATTGTTTGAAGATGGAGGAGAGAGAAAACAGCATTGATATTGGTCTCAACTAGCTGCTAACTGGAGTGCTTTAGCTATTTTTAAATCCATTATATTACAATTTACTAACAAATCCATGGAAGAGATATAGTGACACATTTTATTTCAATAGTTGCACTCGGTTTTTATCATTTTACTTTTAGGATCACATATATTAAGATTGATCTTTTAAATTCTCCTGATGTTCTTTACTAATAATATTGACACTTGTTCGCCCCCATGTGACTACTGGGTCCTCAGCAGCAAGGTATGTATTATCTACCTGAAATACCTTTACATTTTTTTGATAATCACAGATCCTAAAACTCTGCTGGAAATAGTAAAATTAAGAGATCTGAAATTTCATTTGCTTATCCAGAGTATCCCAAAGTATATCTTCCTTTTGAAGCAGGTTCCTCAACATAATTTCCTCAAGATTAAGAAAAGTTAACTGGACACCTCCCTCTGACTTCAATAGGAGTATGAGCAGGTGAAGTCATCTTTATTAAAATGAGCATGCCTCATGATTTTTCATCTCTTTCAGTCTAATTCATCTTATTCCATTTATCAGGTTTGGAGTCCTCTTATCCTCTCCCAAGAATAATAAATATTTTCATACCCTCTTTGTGTGTATGTGTGTGGCATCATTAGTACAAACACCTAAACCAAATCTTGAGAGGGGACCCATCCTTATTCTGCAGCTACAATGACTTTTTTTATTTGTATGGCTACAATAAAGATCCACAGGAGAACAACTATGCATTTTTGCCTTTAAAATCTTTGTTAATATCTTTATTAAATCATGGTGTCCTAGCTAATAAAAATAATCTACATAGGGCCTTGAGTTAATAGAGCAAAATATGGGGAATGAGAGACTTCCATATGATAAGAATACATGTCATATATTTTCTTTGGTTTATTTTTAGACTTTGGGGGGTCTGAATGCCATCCAAATTTCCTTTTGTAGCTATTCTCTGGAAAAATAATTATTTTAAGCTAGCCAAACATACTTAATTCAATTCTAAGCAAGGAAGAAGTAAACATCATGTTTCTTTGAGCAAATAACTTTATAAGTGATGTGCCAGAGCTGCTGGCCCTTAAGTTTCCAACAGTTTGTGTAGTTATTCCCAACTCTACGTTCAGTAATGTCATGTTGGTAGTAATAGCTTGTTTTCAGCTGTAGTGGGAGTATTTACCCCATGAATATGCGAAAATTCTACAAATCAGGACTCTTTTTTTGAGAGCACAGTCAGATTTTTAAAAGGGAAACACAGACAAATGATTTGATACTGGTCTCAATAGCAATCAGCATCTACTAGTTGCTAACTGCAATGCTTCAGCTATTTTCGAATCAATTAAATTAAAACTTGCCGGGCTTCCCTGGTGGCGCAGTGGTTGGGAGTCCGCCTGCCGATGCAGTGGATACGGGTTCGTGCCCCGGTCCGGGAAGATCCCACATGCCGCGGAGCGGCTGGGCCCGTGAGCCATGGCTGCTGAGCCTGCGCGTCCGGAGCATGTGCTCCGCGACGGGAGAGGCCACGGCAGTGAGAGGCCCGCGTACCGCAAAAAAATAAATAAATAAAAATTAAAAAAAAATAAAACTTGCTAACAAATCAAAGTAAGATAAGAGATATACTGACAATTTTTTTTTCAATGGAGGCATTTGGTTTTTATCCTTGTAATGCAACATTAAACTCCATTGGTGTGCTAGCGGAAGGAATAGACTGAATACGCATTAGAATCAAATGTTATCTTCCTTACATCAGCTTGAGTTTATTGGCTAGAGAACAGTTTTCTTCAAACATGTTTTTTCGCTATAAAAAATATGGATAAACTTTTAAGTAAATAGCTCTTACTTACGACTATATATTAAAATAGCCTAAAGGGCTGTTTACCATTGTGCACGTCCCCCCGTTAGAAAAAAAAAAAAATCATAATGTCTGGGAGTTGAAGTCCAAGAGATTCTACTTCTATTCTAAAAATAGAAACTAATTCTGACAACTATAGATTTTTCTACTAGCAATATGAGTACCCTTCCATTCTTACAACTCAAACTTGACCTTCTGAATATCTCTCTTTAAGAAGGCCTTTGTCTGATAAGAAAGAACAGCCACACCTGGGGCACCGACTAAAGACACTGCAATCTGCAGAATTATTTCTGGCTAGCAATTGAGCAACAGATGTTAAAGCCAGATTGCCAACTCATTCTCTCACATTCATGTAAATAAGAAACTACTAAACACAAAGCATTATTTTGTAAACTATGACATCACTTGGTTAATCTTATGTATGTTAATTAATAGAGCAAGTGATAGCAGTTTAAGTGTTTATATAGAGATCGGTATAAGAGATCCCTTAAAACAATTAGCATTTTGAAAGCAAATGATTATATATAGAAAGGAAAACTAGCAGAAAAGTTATTGAAGACCCTTGGTGAATATGAAGAATAAACACATACTTTTTTGATAAAATTAAAGATCTGTGCTATCGCAATTTTGTTTTGGACCTTTACCAAAATGAATATACAATAAGATTTAATGATGACTAAAATATCTAGAAGATTATGAACAAGAGTTATGAGTGGCTATTTTTAAATTTATTGTTTATCATAAAGCAGTTTAATGAAAGGGAATTCATAGAGGAACTACTATATGTCTCAAAGACTAACGATTTTCTGAGTGACTTCTATGTACTTTAATAGATGCTGCAGATTCAAAGGTAAATAAAACAAAACAAATTTTTTAAAAGTTGTCCTCATTGAAGTGGGAGACTAGTTATTTATTGAAGCTATTTTTCTAGTAATTTAGGGCTCCCTAAATTCAAATGTAATTAAGAAGAGTTTAAACCCATACAGGTTTAATGAAGCAGCTTTATTCTTCTGTTTGTTCCTCCTTCCTATCAGCCAGTGGGCAATTCTGGTAGGTGAGGAGGAAATGGCTGGATGGTGTGGCTTTTTTTTTTTTTTTTTTTGGATGTACGCAGGACTCTCACTGCTGTGGCCTCTCCCGTTGTCGGAGCACAGGCTCCAGACGTGCAGGCTCAGTGGCCATGGCTCACGGGCCCAGCCACTCTGCGGCATGTGGGATCCTCCCGGACCAGGGCACGAACCCACGTCCCCTGCATCGTCAGGCTGACTCTCAACCACTGCGCCACCAGGGAAGCCCCTTGGATGGTGTAGCTTTTGATGATTGACATCAGAATGTGAAGAGTTATTTGACTGGAGAATTCCTATGCAGGCATACCTCAAAGATATCGTGGGTTCAGTTTCAGACCACTACAATAATGAATATCACAATAAAGCAAGTCACACGAATTTGTTGGTTTCCCAGTGCATATGAAAGTTGTGCTTACAGTATACTACAGTCTATTAAGTGTGCATTATGTTTAAAAACAATGTACATACCTTAATTTAAAAAAAGCATTAATCTCATTGTACATCTCCATCAGAGCTCTTGGGTGAACAGGTACATTGTCAATGAGCAGTACTCTTTTGAAAGGAATCTTTTTTTCTCAGCAGTAGGTTTCAACAGTGGGCTTCAAATATTCAGTAAACCATGTTGTTAAAAAATATGCTGTCATCCAGGCTTTGTTGTTCCATTTATAGAGCACAGAGTAGATTTAGTACAATTCTTAGGGGGCCCTAGAATTTTCAGAATGGTAAACGAGCACTGGCTTCAATTTGAACTCACCAGCTGCACTAGTCCCTAACAAGAGAGTCAGCCTGTCCTATGAAGCTTTGAAGCCAGGCGTTGACTTCTCTCTAGCTGCGAAAGTCCTAGATGGCATCTTCTTCCAACACAAGGCTGTTTTGTTTACATTGAAAATCTGTTGTTTAGTGTAGCCACCTTCATTAATTATCTTGGCAAGATCTTCTGGATGACTTGCCGCAGCTTCCACATCAGTACTTTCTGCTTTACCTTGCACATTTATGTTATGGAGATGACTTCCTTCCTTAAACCTCGCAAAACAACCTCGGCTAGCTTCAAATTTTCTTCTGCGGCTTCCTCACCTCTCTCAGTCCTCACAGAACTGAAGAGAGTTAGGGCCTTGCTCTGGATTAGGCTTTGGCTTAAAGGAATGTTGTGGCTGGTTTGATCTATCTAGACCACTAACACTTTCTCCATATCAGCAATAAGACCGTATTGCTTTCTTATCATTCATGTGTTCACTGGAGTGGCACTTTTAATTTCCTTCAAGAACTTTTCCTTTGCGTTGACAACTTGGCTAACTGTTTGACACAAGAGGCCTAGCTTTTGGTCTATCTGGGCTTTTGACATGTCTTCCAAGCTTAATCATTTCTAGCTTTGATTTAAAGTGAGAGAGGTGCAACTCTTCCTTTTACTTGAACATTTAGAAGCCATGGTAGGGCTATCAATTGGCTTAATTTCAACACTGTTGTGTCTCAGGGAATAGGGGGGCCTGCGGACAGAGGGAGAGGTGGATGGAGCAGTCAGAACACAAACAATATTTATCAATTAAGTTCCATCTTATACGACACCCCAAAACAATTACAATAGCAACATCAAAGATCCCTGATCACAGATCACCATAACACATATAATAATAATGAAAAAGTTTAAAATACTTTGAGAATTACTAGAATGTGACACAGACACAAAGTGAGCAAATGCTGTTGGAAAAAATGGCACCAACAGACTTGCTGGACACAGGGTTGCCACACACCTTCAGTTTCTAAAAAGCACAATATCTGTGAAGTGCAATAAAGCAACGAGCAATAAAATGAGGTATACCTATACATATGGCTTTCTACAGCTCTGCCAGCAGGGTAAAACATCCTTACTTAAAAATCTCCTCCATAACAGCAATCACCACAGATGTTGCCTTCATCAGAATTCCAGTTCATAGTCTCCCTGCCATTACTCGATTTGATTAATCATGATTAATCATGATGCTTCAAGAAAACTGAACTAACCACCATTTTGGAATCTTAACATTTCTTTATGGTTTCTGAGGACATTAATTTATCAATTCCTACAAATCTTCTTTCTCAGTTACAAACCCAATAAATTATATTGAAGTGGATTTTCGAAAAGTAAAAACATGATTCACATATACATGTAGAAAACACATGAAATGTTTATAATATCATTAATGAACAGTAAGGTGGTAAAGATGTCACCTTTTCCTTTGGATAAATTGGAAACGGCACAATCTTTTAAGTTAGGCTAACAGAGACTAGAAATCATTGTTAAAACAAATACCTTTGTTTATCTGCACTGAAGCCACACTGAAAGATAAAACTAGGAAGGAGAAGGATAGCAATATACCCCCAAGGAATAATAAATGGAAAGAGAAACCCCTAATATGTTTTCACATTAAGTACAGGTTTTTAAAAATAAATAATTTTATCATGAACTTTATTCTGTGCTATCATATTTTCTCTTGCTTAAATTATGTGCATAGTTGTCTCTTTATTGCATTTAATCCTACACTGGCACAGCCACTAGTGAACACCTGTCACTTATAACCACTATGTATTTTCATTATTATTAGAGCTCTCCTGACCCTGAAATAAATTGATGTTTATTAAAATACATCTTTCAGAGTTCCTATACTTGTGACATAGAGCCCTGCAGCAGACCTGAAGACAGGACATATTTGTGTTTTATTTTTTCTATTTGTTCTACCTTTAAAAGATATGGCTCTAGTTTTAAATACACACTGAAGCTCTGGGGTTTTTGAGAAAACCGAGGTCTGAAGGCCTCATAATGATAAAATTATATTTGAATCAACTATCACAATTGAATTCAAAATTAGAAAACATTACATAAAATGATAACATGAGAAAAAGCTGATATCCAGGATCAGATCATCTTCCCCTATCAAGAGCTGCACAGCTCAAGCCCTATGATAATAGTCCACAGGATCACAGGTGACTTTCACCTCACCTTCTACCTCAGGATTAAGCTCCACAATCAAAACCTCCTAGGCTAAGTCCCAATGCAGTTCTCAGAATTATTTGAACATTTAGTGGTGGAACAATTATCCCCTAATAGTATTCACTATAAATAAATATTCATCATATAGTAGACATTTAACTAAATCCAACCCCCCTTCCAGGCTACATAAAGACTTTTTGGGGGCTAAGAATTTTCACATGATTAGAAAGGTTTTCCCTCTTCCCCTACTTCTTTCTTTCCTTCCTGCCTTCTTGCCTTCCATCCTCCCTTACTTCATTTAATATGCATACTATTGTTTCCCTTTATATTTATTTTGATACATTTCCTTCAAATATTAACCCTAATGAACATTAACCAAGTGTTTTCAAAGTAATAGATAGTTTTTATCACTGCCACCCAGTCAGTTAACTAGAAACCTGGCATCAGTTTCTTCTTCTCAATAAAAATGGGAGTAATCTTGGTATTTACATAGATATCATTATCAGTTCTTGAACATCTACTATATAATTATTTGAAGAGTATTGTAATGTCTTAAAATTTTAGTCCAAAATATATTTTAAGTTGATTAGATTTTTCAAAAGCATATACAAACACCTTAGGCAGTACCTTAAAAAGAAATAAAATGGTTTAATAGGATTCCCCCAAATAAATTGGAATTTATATTGCAATTTCATGTAACTTCAAGCATTATATGCAAATTGATATTCAATAATGTTTCTGGATAGTGGTCACTGAATAATATTCTTTTTTCCAAAGTGCATTTTCACCTGCCTCTCTCACTTTTCAGAATTAATTTGATCTTTAAAGAACTGAAATAAGGATATTTAGAGCTTCCATACTGTATCTCTTAACTTTTAAATATTTAATGACATATGATATTTTAATGTTTAATTTTTCAAACCATATCTCCAGTAACTTGGGATGCTTTTTCTTCGTATGCTTCACAATAACAGCAAACATGAATTGAGTGCCATTTATGGCCCAGGTACTATAGTATATGCTTTACAGATACTAACATTCAATTCTCACAATTCTATGTGTTAGGTACTACCACTAGACTAACTATACAGAACAGGAAACTGAGGCATGAAGAGGTTAAATACTTACCCAACATTACATAACGGTAGGTCTCAGATTTAATTCCAGGCAGTCAAACTGCAGAACTTATATTCTTAACTAAGTTTCTAAACATGCATGAATTAAAGTAAAAAGTGATCATGGACTGATACAGCTTAGAGCATGACTTAGCTTAACTCTTCAAATGTATGGCCAATTTGTGGGTTGGGGGAGATTATCTTCTGTGAGTTTACTTTTTTTTAATTTTATTATTTATTTATTTTATTATTTATTCTTGGCTGTATCAGGTCTTACTTGTGGCATGCAACATATTTGTTGAGGTATGCGGGACCTTCGTTGTGGCGAGCGGGCTTCCCTCTAGTTGTGGTGTGCGGGTTTTCTCTTCTCTAGTTGTGGCACACAGACTACTGGGCACATGGGCTCTCTAGTTGTGGTGCATGAGTTCCAGAGTGCACGTGGGCTCTATAGTTTGCAGCACGCAGGCTCTCTTGTTGAGGCGCGCGAGCTGAGTAGTTGTGGTGCGCAGGCTTAGTTGCCCCAAGGCATGTGGGATCTTAGTTCCCTGACCAGGGATCAAACCCACGTCCCCTGCATTGTAAGGCGGATTCTTAACCACTGTGCCACCAGGGAAGTCCCGAGTTTACTTTTTAAAAATAAATTCATTTTTAATTTTAGGCAAATTTTTGATGGACTGACTTTTGATGACTAAAAATATAATGAAGTGAGGCCATCAAAAGTTTTAAGAAGAAAGCTTCAGAGTGAATGGATTGTATTCCCTACTTCAAAAAATATGATGCCTTTGTCTTATCCAGCAAATTAAAATGAGATAAGAATGAAGCATACTGAGGAATAGAATGAAACAAGTGATAAATGGAGAGATCCCAGGGTTGAGCTTGCAGTAGAGAATGACGGAGAGAAGGGAAAGTTTGCATCTTTGTATTTCATAAAATCCAAATGACCATGCTACATGAGAAAATGTCCTTTAGGTTGCAATTCACTGTGGGCTCTCAGGAAACATGGGCCCAGGCTGAGAATAAAGGAATATGCAAGATAAATAATTCTAGATTTATTCAAAAATTTTTAAATGCAGCTATCAAAGTTTCCTAAGGAAATATGATAGAGTTTTGTTCAAAAGGCAGGCATTCCTGGATCAACTTGTCACCATTTTATTTAACATACCAGAATTCTAATGTTTCCCCAAATATTTCTGAATGAGATAGCATGTTATTTGAACCAAATTATTTGATTACTACAGCTCATGAAGTAGCATATTGTGCTTAAACTGATGGAGAAGGCAAAGAAGTAAGCTACAAGGTTTTACACATGCAGTTTTTTTTATCCTTCCAGTTGTACTGAGATATAATTGACAGCACTGTATAAGTTTAAGGGGTACATCATAATGATTTGACTTACAGCATGACATGATTATCACCATAAGTTTAGTGAACATCCATCATCTCGTGCAGATACAGAATGAAAGAAAAAGAATTATTTTTTTCCTTGGGCTGAGCCCTCTGGATTTACTCTCTTAACTTTCATAAATAACATATACAGAGTTAATTATATTAACACCAACAGTAGTTTGTATTGTATTCAAAGTATTAAATATGACGTCTGTGGAATTGCTGCTCTTGTTAGATAAAGCTTGAGTTATTAAACTTTCCTTGTGATCACATGTTAATATCTGTCTGTATTAGACCAAAAAAATTCATTAAAGGGAATTTACCGTATTTATTCATTTCTTTTGTATGTCTACCTAGGATTTGGCATAGGGACTTGCAGAGAATGGATGCCTGATAAATATTTGTTAATTGATAAGCAGTGAAAGGTTTATAAATAGGTAACTTAGTAACTAAAGACTAAGAAGAATATATTCATTACTTCGTTTTTTAAAGTCATCTAAATGTAGAATATCATTTACACTAATAAACTTTCAAACATTCTTCATGGGAACCCCTGCTGTTTTAATCAAGAAAGCCAACATTAAGAAAGAAAAAAAAAAATCAAAGATCTAGGTATACTGATTCTGGTGTAAACTTTATCCCTGGGTATTTCTCCTGTTATTTAACCTAAAAAAACCCAGTAGTCTTATGATCATATTAAAAGTTCCCTTAATGAAGAGAGGAAAGTAATCTACATCTTCTTACTATTTTTCCAAAAAAAAAAAAATAGGAATGAAAAATAGGTGTTACATGGTTCTCATTTGACAACCGTCCAATCATTGCATACATTTTGATGTATCTTTTAAATTTTCACTTCATTTACATTTTTCTACATAAAAAAGAATATTTGATATATTAATAAAATTACTTACCATAGTTTTACTTTGATTCAACATTCTTTACATTTTCTGAATCTGCTAAAAAACTATCAACAGGTTTTTCAATAAAGCAAGACTGAAATCAAATGTTCTTTAAAGCAGCAAAGTGACAGGATTCTTTTTCATTCATGCATTCATTCATTCACTTTAATTAAATTTTTCTTTTTGCCAAAAGGTGCTCAGAAGGGATTTAAAGTCATAATACCAAGATCTAAGATATGACTCCAATGACCTCCCTCAAAAGCTAGAGTTAAAGAAGTGATTTGTCCAAACCACAGGCAGAGGAAAGTTTCCACTGTAGGATCTCAAGTATCTTAAATGGATTAATTTACCTTTACTAGGCTACAATAAATGAGTCACAAAAATACAATAATTTGAGATGGAACAATGAGACAAACTTTGTGAAGAGTTACTAAAATTTTCCCATGTTAATCTATTAGCATGGAGAGATATCACAAAACTGTTATGCCATTTAAGGCTGAACAAAATATTGGATTTCTTCACAAATCAGATTTATCTTAAAATGGTGATAGTGAAGGAGATACAACAGTAAAATGGCTGATATTTTTTTATCTGAAAAACTGAACTATTCACATTTTTAACTGTCTTTCCTCCAAAATGTTCTCTAACATTAAATCAAAATGAGGGCATGAAGATAATTAATTGTTTTATCTTCTGGATTTAGAAAAATTACATTCTATGAATTTGTTTTTTCCTTATTACTAGGAAGGTTTTCTTCATAATAATAAATTTGTTCCTCTTCTTTTTACAACTTATACTCAATCTTCACCATACAGAAAAGAAGAGGAAAATTTTCCAACACACCCTGTTAAAGAGTATTGCAGAGTATTACAGGTGTTTTAATTTTAATCTAGTGTATCTTTTCTCATCAAAATACACACACACACACACACACACACACACACACACACACTAAACTGTTGGAGCAAGGGAGGAAATGGAAACTTCATATGTAAATCAGAGTAGAGTTCCCTTTCTTGAAGGGAACGATCAAGTCTTAAACATCTTTAAGTATAAGATGTATCTCATAGGCCATGACTCAACCAATCTTGAAACCACAAAACTCACAGAGAAAAATAAAAATTTCTATAAAACACTGTAAACACACTACAGTTAGAAAAAAAAAAGTATTGTCTTCAAAGAAATGGCAGTGAGATTTCTCTAAATACGAGCTTTTTTTTTTTACATTTTTACAAGAGTTGGTCAACAGAGGTATATTGTCATTTTTCCTTTGTTGATCAAATTTAATTGGTGGTTTTCTCTTAAGAATTCTAGATGCTAATCAATAGCTGATGGCACAACTAATTTTTGGCTATTTTGAAAACCACAAGGACTAATGGCAAATCTAAATGAAAAATAACATCATAGAAAAAATAAGGGGAGAAAAAAACTAAAAATAAAGAATGTTGTGGTCAAATTAGGAATACAAATTTAATATTTTAAACCACTGACCATTGACCCTGTTGACAACTCAGTGTATCCAATTATCTTCTTTTTCTCAAAATAAATTTTTTTTTTTTTTTTTTTTTTTGCGGTACGTGGGCCTCTCACTGTTGTGGCCTCTCCTGTTGCGGAGCACAGGCTCCGGACGCGCAGTCTCAGCGGCCATGGCTCACGGGCCCAGCCGCTCCGCAGCATGTGGGATGTTCCCGGACCGGGGCACGAACCCGTGTCCCCTGCATCGGCAGGCGGACTCTCAACCACTGCGCCACCAGGGAAGCCCTCTCAAAATAAATTTTAATTCACATTAATTTAAAGCAAAGATCCATGAGTGGGAAGATGTGGTAGAGAAAATGGAGAATTGGAATGAGGGACAAAATGGTCCATGGAATCAAATGAACCATTAAAGAAGATTACAATGACATAAGTAGCATAGAATCAACATAAAATTAATCAGTGCAGTCACTTTAAATTTGGGTCACTCCAAGTCACTACAGTGGGTTCATGCAAAAAGAGAACTGGGAGGAAGATAAGAATTCCCACCAATGCAGAAAAATAAGAAGGATGCTCATTTCTTAAGATCTAATTTTAACTATCAGGAAAAGCAGAATAAATATAAAGGGAATTAAAAACTACTGTGAATATTATGTAAGATTTTTATCAATATCCCTCATCCCTTATTTTCCCCTATCACTTCCTCTCAACATTTAATATTTTATACCAGAAGGGGATGGAAATGATGCAATGAAACTATTAAAGTTTGAAAAAGTTTTTAAATTTAAGTAATAAAATAAGTGTCTGCAAAGAGAAAACTCCATGAACATTATCTCTTCAGGCAAAGTATCTTCACAAGGTACTGAGTGACCATTTGTAACTTTCAGTGTAAACCTATATATAGATGTAAATATCACTCACCTCACAAGCAAAATGATGAACCTGTGAGATTTTTCTTATTAGATCATAGTTAGAACAAAATTGTTTTGACATGGGACAGAAATGTACATAGAGGGAAGAAAAGTGTACAACTGACCTTAAAAAATAATAAACATTATTTTTTCACAACCTGATATTTCTGCCTGCCAGGGGTAGTAATTTTTCCTGATACAAGTTAGTAAAAGAATATATTGTTACTTATACAGATACCATTTCTTATTGTCACTATTTGATGAATAATTACACATCTATATAAATAAAATGGAAGATGCACTTAGCTTCTATTAAGATAATATGTGATGCCTACCTAGAAATAGACATAAATTATTATAAATTATAAACTATCAGTAAGAACATCGCTTATCATTTTATTAGCTTCATTACAGAGAAAGGTTTGCGGAGGGAAATGTAAATTCAAAATAATTTTAAGTATACATAGTATAATTCATTAGAGGCTTTGTTTACAAATACAACATATGGATAAAAAGGTAATCTGAGGTTGTTATCAGTGCCAACTTCACTGGTTTAGAACAGCAGAATATTTTCTCTGACTAGACTTTATGCAGATGATAGAGGGGAGACATAGTTTTACCCATTTATATATTCATTCCTTTAATTATTTTTACTGATATCATGAATTGAACCCCCATATTGTCCTACGAATAGTGCAAGGCACTGGGATGCAGTGATATATCAGTTCTGGTCCTCTAAATATCAGATGGAAAGAGGAATTAGAAAGGCAAGAAATTTATTGGGAAAAAAGCACCAGGGAAAGATGAATGAGAAAGGATACAGAAGGCAGGGGAAGTTTTCAGTGTGTGATGCAGGTCTGATATCTGTGAAAGAAGAAAGAAAAAGGAGGAAAACTGAAGAAAAAAAAAGAGAATACAGTGCAGTTCAGATTTAAAAAAAATCTCAGGAAGACTGATAGCCACAGAAAAAAGACTGCCCAGAGGAACCCTGTTCAGGCAGAAATGGCCTGGCTCTGGTACACACTGCCATCAGTCATGGGCAAGGAGCAGCTCAGGGAGAAAATGGCTTTAACATGGATGCTACAGTGGATCCAAGAGTTGCAGCAGCTGGAAGCTGTATATTAACTACACAGCATGTTCTCCTTCGAAGGCATATAAGAGAGGAGCCCCTCCATGGTTATCACAAATGTCAACAATATAATCTCTACTCACAAGTTCACAGTATGGTAAGGGTAGCAGATAAATAATTAGATCATAAACATATGTATAATAAGCATTAGAGTAGGATACTCTCAGGATACATGGAAAGGATGCCTAAACCAGATGAAAGAGGAGGGAAACATTTTGAAAAGTCTTCTTCTAAGAGAAAGGAAAAGTCTTTGACATTCAACACCAATGGTATATACAAAGGTTGAAGCACCATAAAAAAGAATGAAATAATGCCATTTGCAGCTACAAGGATGGACTTGGAGATTATCATACTAAGCGAAGTAAGTCCGAAGGAGAAAGACAAATACCATATGATATAACTTATATGTAAAATCTAAAATATGGCACAAATAAACTTACCTACAAAACAGAAACAGATTCATAGACATAGAGAACAGACTTGTGGTTGCACAAGGAGGATGGGTTGGGGGAGGGTTGGATTGGGAGTCTGGGATTAACAGATGCCAACTATTATATATAGAATGAATAAACAACAAGGTCTTACTGTTTGCCACAGGGAACTATATTCAATATCCTGTACTAAACCATAATGGAAAAGAATATGAAACTAACACAACCTTGTAAATCAATTATACTTCAATTAAAAAAAAACTTAAAAAAAAAGGCTGAAGCATAAAAGAGTGAGGTGAAATCTACTAATGACACATAATTTTTCAATTCTGGATGACTGAAATTTAAAAACATTAAAGATCAAAGATGGACACAGGTATATTTTTATTATTTCCACTGAGAGGTGGAACCTAATTTCCTCCCTTTGAAGGTGGACTGGCTTTACTGTTTTTTTTGACCAATGGAATGCAAATTATGTGACATTCCAGAATTTTTGAGGCTAGGGCATAAAAATCATTGCAGGTTCATCCAGTCCTCTTGAAATATTCACTGTCAGTGCAGCCAGACACCTTGTGAATGATCCTGCTACCAAGATATCACCATGAAGTGAGGAAGCACAAGGTAACAACGTAAGGATAACTGGGGTGTGTGTGGAGAGAGAGAGAGAGAGAGACCTGACGAACCCTAGCTGTTCAGCCATCCTAGTTGAGGCCACATGTGAGCTGGGAAGGGATTCCAGCTCCAGGATCATAACATGAAGAAAAATAAGAAATTCAGATGAAAGCCAGACTGAGAATATGGCCTCAGTTGAATCATTCCATCTATCTCTAGCTCTTTGAGCTACCTTAGCTGAGACTCCAGTTAACATGGAGCAGAAACAAACTGTCCCTGCTAAGCCCTCCCCAAATTCCTGACACAAAAAAATTGTGAACATAATGAAACAGTGGTTGCTTTATGCCACAAAGCTTTGGGGTGATTTGTTACACAGCAATAGATAGCTGAGACAGACATGATGGCAAGAAGAAAATGTCTGAAACATCAACTAAGGCTACATTGTTTAGGCCTTGTTTCAATCCCAAGGTGCTTGAATTCTATTCTGAAAGCAATGAAGAATGATTAAAGGACAAACTTAAGTATGACTGAGTCTGATAAAAAAATTTGAAAGGTCACACTAGGTAATTTATAGATAGTGAATTAGAAGGCAGTGAATCTTCAAAGGGAGACTACTCAGGAGGTTGCCTTGTCATTCATGTCTGTTGTATGAAAGGCATTAAGCTGGGTGCCAGGGTGGAAAACATAATGACAAAAGTCTCTGCCTTCAAAAAGTTTATACTTTAATAAGAGTGCACAGCAAGTCTTCTCCATGAGTACTTCCTGCACAGTATGGAAAGTTTTAAGGGTCAGGAGAAGTAGATAAATAGAACTTTGGGAATTGAAATGAAGTAGAGAAAGTAGGAGACACCTTTGGAGAAGGTGGAATTCGTGTGTAGGGCTTGAAGAATGGGTAAGATAATGACAGCTGGAATTAGAGAAGCAGTAAAAAGAGAAGGAAGATTTCAGTAAAAGAAGTGATAAAGTGTTAAAATCAAAGAGGCCTTGGAAGAATAATGTTTAGAATACAAAAAAAGATTACTTAATCATATTTAATCTATTTAATACATTGATTACATGGGTTGGAACCAGAAAAGCTAAAATATGAAAAAAACATTTCATATTAAATTAACAGTGGATGACACACATTTCAATCATCTCATTTTAACTTTAAGCCTAAATGAATACAGCTACAATTCATTTTGCTGAAGAAAAACTGCCATATCTAATTAAGGTAGAGTAAGGGTTTGTTTTTTTTTCCAGAACACATTCAAATTATTCATATTACTGATTTTCAGTGCTTGAATTACCAAAACATATCCTCTAATAAGATTGGCAAGAAATATAAGTCCAATGCATTCTCAGATATCAGGTGGTTTAAGTCAACTTCACTTGTTTATAACCTTTTAAATATACTTGAAAAAAACAAAAAAATAACATAATTTTGGCTAAAAGAAAATAAATACAAAAATTTAAAAATCATGTATTTTTAAGATGGGGCTACATCAAGTAAACATCACAATATATCTTCTTTCTAATTCCTGTAGTTCAGACTCTGTGTAAGAGCTATGCACTCAAAAGAGAGTTGTAGAGCTTCCCTGGTGGCGCAGTGGGCGCAGTGGTTGAGAGTCCACCTGCCGGTGCAGGGGACGCGTGTTCCTGCCCGGTGCGGGAGGATCCCGCGTGCCGCGGAGCGGCTGGGCCAGTGAGCCATGGCCGCTGGGCCTGCGCGTTCGGAGACAGTTAATGAATATTAATTGTCATTTTAGCATGTTTCTTTCCAGCTTTCTCTCCTGGGTGATATATAACACTAGGCTCTAGTCTATTTCAAACCAATCTCTGAACTTGTTTGCTTCCTGGGCTTGGGTTTGGGGCCTGTCAATTATTAGTTATAAGAACAAGGATAAGTGACATAACTCTTTGTATCTCAAACTTTTTCATCTCTAAAATGGAGATGAAACTTTCATCTACATCACAGAACTATTATAAGATTAAATTAGTTAACACATATAATGAATATGTAGTTGAGTGTCTATTACAAACTAAGTTATCAATAAATGTCAGGTATAGTTGTGCTGATTATGGTGATGATGATGATTTTGATACCTATATTGCCTTAAAGAAACTGACCACACAAGACATTGGAAAAGAGAGTTACTTTGGAAAAGTTAAATACATGTTTTTTAGATTTGCCTTTGAAGAGTCAGAACCAAGTTTAATATCTAGTTCATACAAAGAACTATCTAAAACCTTTGGGGGATCAGAAGGAAGGATATGGACTCTGTGTACAGGAAAATGCATGTTTATATACATACAAAATGATATGCAAAACTTGTGCTGGTTCCCACTCCCTCAAACAACCCCAAGAACTCTAAACTCTGGGTTTTATTAGATCACTGAGTGATCTAATAAATATGAAGTGATTTTCAAGAACACTGGGATATATTCTCCAGTGTCAACTCTGCATTGATGAGCTGTTAATTTATTTCTATGTCAGTTTCTCAGTGTTTAAATTGGGCATAACTGTACTTTTCTTCCTTTTTACAATACAACTATGAAATAATACATGATAGAACATGTAAGAATACTCTAGAAAGTTTTAGAAGTTTTTTTTTTTTCTATCTGTTAACTTTATTTTTGGAACATTTTTAGGTTTACAGAAAAACTGAGACGATAGTATGGAATTCACACATACCCTCTTGCAGTTTCCCCTACTATTAACATATTACCCTGTTATGGTACACTTGTTATGATTAGTGAGCCAATAATGATACATTATTATTAACTAAAGTCCATATGTAATTCAAGTTCCCTTAGTTTTTACCTAATACCCATTTTCTGTTCCAGGATCCCATCCAGGATATCACACAACATTTAGTTATTTTGCCTCTTTAAGCTCCTCTTGGCTGTGACAGTTTCTTAGAATTTCCTTGTTTTTGATGAACTTTGTAGTTTTAAGCAGTACTGGTCAGGTATATTGTATGATGTTACTTAAGTAAACTGTGTCTGATTTTTCTTCATGGTAAGTCTGGAGTTATGGGTTTGGGGGTCTAGAAAAGTTTTTAATTAACTCTTTCCTCAATACAAGATATCAATTACTCCTCCCCTGCCATTTTTAAGAATCAGTATTTCCATAATTGACACTTGTTTTCTACTTTTAAGATATTTTTAAATTACTTATAATTATCTATCTAAATTTATTATGTATCTAAATTCTATAAAATTATTTAATAATATTTTAAAATTACTTATTAATTAACCTTTGGGGCATATTAGATATTTATAAACTGAATTGAAGTTAATACTAATAGCTACTAATTTTAAGAACTAAGTGCTAAATTTTTCTAATACATTTAATCCTCACAATGACCAAAAAAGACAGATCAGTTTACCCCTGTTTTCAGAATGATGTGTAAATGGGCCCTTCAATTAAGTAATTTGCTCTTGGTCGCATAGTTTATAATCGACAGAACTGAGACATAAATTTGCTTACTTCTGTTTTCAATCACTACACTACATAGCACTTGAAATATAAGCAAATTTTTCTTTTTTATTTCATATTTCTTTTCTTCAATATTTAAAACTGATTCAATTCTAAATTTAGTAATGGGCAGTGGTCATGTGGTGTAGTTTTTCCCCCTAACTAGGTGTTTTGTTACTCCCTAGAGAATACCTGTTCTCAATTTTTGACTTAAAGGAAGCGGAGCAAGTGATTGAAGATCATTTATTTGACATGGGCTATATTTGAAATTAAATATTAAGGAGACATGGAAATACTGTAGTAGAAAATATCTTACCCTCCAGTTTCTGAAAACTTTGAATGACATGTTGGAAGTAGTGAGAGTGTTTCATGGATTTTTTTTCCATTTGGGTGATTTCAAAGAATGTAGTCTAAAATTTTCAGATGCATATAGAAGGTATAAAATTTATATAATTTAAAGAATACCAGAATATCCACCATGTAGTTGAAGAAAAAACAATTAATTTAAAAAAACTATTATGTAGTTCTATAGCTCTCCATAGTTGTATTATTCTCCTTCCCTACACTTTGCCTTACTCTCACCTAATCACTTCCTTTATTCTTAGTTATCATTCAGATATCTTTCTTAATAATTTTGCCTTATGTTTATATGTCTTAAAACATTTACTTTTGCATGTGTTAGCCTTTATATAACTTTGAACTTCTTTTAATACTCTAATACATCTTGTCCTCTCCCACCCCCCAGCCCCCGTGTGTGTGTATGTAGCTCTGGTTCATAAATTTTCATTTTTTTTATGATTATACCACAAAATATTCATTGTCTCACTGGTGAACATTTAGACTTTCCAAAATTTTTCATATTAAAGCATCTTATAATGAAAAGTGTTACACATATCACCTTGTTTCCATAGAAGAAAGTTCTTGTTGGCCCAAGGATTTACAGTGAAGAATGGAATTACTGAGATAAAATATTACAGCACATATCTTTGACTCTATTAAATATTGTAACCCTGCCTTCCAAAATGCTTATGCCAATTCACACTGCCAACAGCAGTGGGAATTGCTGTTGACTTCTGATGTTCTAAACTCTTCCTCAAATTTGGAAATACGAGATACATTATTTTTTTAACAAACTTTTAAAATTACTTATGTTGTATTTTATTGACAACTAGCAAAGTTGAATATATGACCTTTTTTATTAATCGTGGGTTTCCTGTTTATTGAGCTACCTTTTTGTATTGTTTGGCCATTTGTCAGAGGAGAGGTTTCTTTACCTTATTAATTTTTAGGAGTTCTGTGAATATTCTGGACCCTTAATATCTGCTGTCTACATTCTCTGCCAATTTTTTAACATTCCTTTTTATAATTTTATTATATCAGCTTTAATATAGTCAAATTCATCCATATTTTTACAGTTTGTGCTTTCATTCTCCAATATTTGGTACTAAAATAATATCTAGCTATGATATGTTTTTGTATATCTTGGATTCGATTTGCTAAAATGTTTGTCAGCTTGCTGGATCAATATCCATAAGTAGACATCTGTATCACATGAATTCCCACTTTTAAGCTCTGTACCATTTCTGCCAATTACACTTAAATTCAATCATATACCTTTTCTAGCCAATGATAATACACCTTTGGGCTAATAAATATAGGTTCAGTAAGCCACAAAACTCTTGAACTATAAAAAAGAATTGTTCCTTTTTATAGGACAATAAATATAATTAAATATAATATTAGCTTTTTGCTACAATAATGGTGAAAAAGTAAGTTCAACTTCACTTATGTTTTAAATAATAAGGAATATGTTTTCTTTGGCCAAATTTCTAGTTTTTTTAATAAACAGTTAATTTAAGATACTCTTGAATGGTCATTTAGAAAAACTCTAGAAACAAGAAAGAATATGTATTGAAGAAAGAGCTCAGGTATTACTTATGGAATAACCTGAAAATCTGAGTAAAACACTTTCATATAACAAAAGCTGAGGAATTAATCTTTAAGAAGAAAGCATGGTAAAAGTACAAGTCTGAAGTGACCTTTGAAGACTGAGGTCAACAATTCTCCACATCATTAAACATTTTATATAAAATTTATTTTATAGCCAAGTCAGGAACACACATGCTACACTTCTTAAAACTGGATTAATATAAACCTCTTGGATTTTTAGGCAAACCAGTCTCATTTTTTCTCTATAACACCAACCAAACATCATCATCATACCTGCTTGAAAATAACACGGAAATGCCAGCATATACTTATCCAAAGTGGTCTCTATTTACACTTCTGAACAGTACAATGAGTTTCATAAATGACAAGTATGATTTTTTTCCAGGTGTATTTAGTACTATTCTTTGAAAAAGCACAATTCTGAAAATGTGATTTGAGGGCTGTGTATAAGATGTACCTGTTCCATCTTAATCCATTTCTTATTACATAAACAAATTCCATGAACTTAGCATCAACTGTTTGCCTTAAGGTAACTCTCCTACAATGTATATTTTAAATTAATAATCCCATAGGAACACTAGAGTATACTTTTGGAAAAAGGAAAGAGGCATATTTTTTCCCAGATGCCAATAGCTGCCACTTTTCTAACTTGTTGAAGTTAGGAATCATTTTGGGGGGACGAGAAGAAGAAAAGCATGTAGTAGAGTTAATGAAATAAGAAATAAGCCTGATATTATTACAATATAACATCTGCTAGTTACAGAGATTACCCTAGTTTAAAATTAATTTTTCAACTAAGAGACAAAATGTCATTTTGTGAATTTAAGTCAGGGGGACATTTCAGAGGACTAAGAATTAACATTTTATTAAGTCATTAGTTGACCAAGCTTCCACCTTTGTGCTTTTTATTTAAGCTTATAAATATTCCCCATAGACATTCTTTGATTTTCTGTCATATTTTCAGTGCTCTGGTTCTACATTCTTACAGTCTCAAGGTTAGTAATATTTGTGATTTAATTTTAACAATGCATTGTTGCTTCAGCATTTTAAGGTTTATTCTTCCAAGGAGGTATTATAACAAAGTACTTAAGAACACAAAACTTCAGTTTAGCTGGAAATTCATATCTGAATGTCATTGTTGCCCCTAATTTACTGGTTTATACACTGCTCGTCAGTAAAACTAGAATATTAACTATTCTGTACAGCTGTTCTAAGGATTAAACCAAATAATATGTTTTAAATATTAGAAATACATATATGTATTAGATAGAAGAAAACTTGCATTGTATTCTTTTCCAAATATATATTTATAAAAGTTTCAAAGCTCTGTTCAGAATAATCTAAAGTTCATTTTCCAGAAAAAAAAATGAGAGGCATTTTGGTGTAACAAAATCAGTTTAGAATCAAGTTGATTGGTATTCAAAACCCACTTTTGCTGCTAAGCTGAGCAATATGTTGAACTTCTTTAAACTCCAGTGTCTTCACAGGTATGCCTGGGTATACTAGGTTGCTGAAATATTTAAGTAAGATAATATACAAGAAATCAGTGTTCATCAGTATGTAGGCACCCAAACAATAGTTTAAAAAAAACCTCAGCAATACTTATAAGTTAAAATAGAAAGGACTCAATAGTAGTAAATAAAACTAGTTAAGTGATATTACAAGTTAAAATTGAAAAGATTCAAATAATATTAAATATAATTAAGTTATACTTTGGCATTAAAACTGAAAGAACTTTGTGAAGAATGATATGTAGGGATAAAGAGAAGGATGCTTAGGTTTTTTATTTATAATGAATGGACGGTGATCTTATTCATTAAAACACTATAAAAAGCCTGCTTTTAAAGGATGAAATTATGAGTTTGTCTTTTAACAAGTTGAACTGGAGACATCATTGAGACATCCAAAAGAGGATGTCAAATAGCTAATGGGATAGTATGAGTCAATATATTAGAATTATTTAGAATGGGTTCCAGCATATGGTAATTGTTTTAATGCCATTTATTATTATTATTGTCATTCATAGAGTCCAAGCTCAGAAGAGAAATTTGAACAGGAAATGTAAGTTTTTGAGTCATCTGCACACAGTCTCATTAACAAGGAGAGCATGGAGCTAAAACAATCTCAAATTGTCCAGTGTTGGGCAAAGATGCCCAGGCCTTTAAACCATGTCCCCCATCAACACTGCATGTGGGCTTCCCTGGGAGGGAATGACTTCGGGAAGGGAGCTCTCTGATGCTGAGGGAAATCTCCTAGGGAAGGAAGAGGTGGCTGACATCTAAAGAATATCTGCATAGAGGGTTCTCTAACACTCGGGCAACACGTTCTTCACTGAACATGTTGAGGGATTAGGGCAATGAAACACATATCCACCATTCTTCTAGTTATGCATTACACATCTACCATACTCTAGGTAACACTATTTAACCTAATTGCTCCAAGGCTACTAATATCCTGCTACAAATTTTCCTTTTAAAGATTATATGTAATAAAAGGCATGCAGGTTTGGAAGAAAGAAAAAAAACTGTCTTTGCTCACAGATGACATTATTGTCTATGTAAAAATTCCAAAAACGTTCCTTGAACTAAGAAGCAATTATAGCAAGGTTTTCAAGATACAGAGTTAATATACAAAAGTCAATTTTTTCCTATATACCATCAACAAACAAGTAAAATTTGAAATTAAAAACAGCCATTTATATCAGCAACAATAGAAAAAAGTATATATTTAAGAAAATATGTACAAAATATGTGTTCTTCTATATGAGAAAAACTACAAAACTGTTGAAAAATATCAAAGAATTAAATAAATGGAGAGGTATTTCATGTTCATAGAAAGGAAGACAATAATGTAAAGATGTCAGTTCTTCTGAACTTGATCTATAGATTTCATGCAATCCCAATCAAAATCCAGCAAATTATTTTGTGGATACAGAGGAACTGATTCTGAAGTTCATTCTAAAGTTTTACAAGCAGCAAAAGACCCAGAATAATCAACACAATGTTGAAGGAGAAGAACAAAGCTGGAGGATTGACAGTAGCTGTATCCATACTTACTACAAAACTACACCAAACAAAACAGTGTGGTAGGGTAAACAAACAAATAGATTGGTATAATACAATAGAGAGCCCCCAAATAGACCCACGTAAACTGGTCTGTGACAAAGGCACAAAGCCAGTACAAAGGAGCAAAGACAGTCTTTTCAACAAATGGTGCTGGAACAACTGGAATTTCCTGTGTTAAAAAAAAAAAAAAAGAAGAAGAGAAAAAGAAAGAAAGAAAAGAATCTAAACACAGCACTTATACCTTCACAAAAATTGGATCACAGACCTAAAAGTAAAACTCAAAACTATCAAAATTCTAGATAACATAGGAGAAAACCTAGAAGACCTTGGATATGACTTCTGAATTAGAAAACCATAGACACAACCCATGGAAGAAATAATTGATAAGCTGGATTTCATTAATTACAAACTTCTGCTCTGCAAAAGAAGCTGTCAAGAGAATAAAAAGACAAGTCACTTGGAGAAAATATTTGCAAAAGATACATCTGATAAAGGACTCTTATCCAAAATATACAAACAACTTAAAATTCAACAATTAGAAAAAAAGAATCCAGTTAAAAAATGGGCCAAAGACCTTTAACTAATAAAAGACACTCCAGCAAAGAAAGTATATAGATGACAAATAAGCATCTAAAAAGATGTCCCACATCATATGTCATCAGGGAAATGCAAATTAAACAATGAGACACCACTACCCACATATTAGAATGGCCATATTCCAGAACACTGACACCACCAAATTCTGACCAGGATGCTGATCAATAGGAATTCTCATTCAATGCTGGTTGAAATACAAAATGGTACAATCACTTTGGAAGAGAGTTTGGCAATTTCTTACAAAACTAAACATACTCTTACCACAGAATCCAGCAATCATGCTCCTTCGTATTTACCCAATAGAGTTGAAATATTTTGCCCACAAAAATCTGCACACAGATATTTATAGTAGCTTTATTCATAATTTCCTAAACTTGAAAGTGACCAAGATGTCCTTCAGTAGGTGAGTGGTTAAATCAATTGTGGGACATCCAGAAAAGGAATATTATACATCACTAAAAAAAATGAGCTATCAAGCTATAAAAAGACATGGAGAAAATTTAAATGCATAATACAGAGTGAAAGAAAGCAATTTGAAAAGGTTACCTACAGTATATTTCCAACTATATCACATTCTGGAAAAGGCAAAACTATGGAGACAGTAAAAAGATCAGGGGTTGGGGGAAAGAAGAATGTGCACAGAGTGTTTTCAGGGCAATGAACTCTTCTGTATGATGGTATAATGGTGGGTAGAAGCCATTATAAATATGTCCAAACCCATAGAATATATGACACCAAGAGTGAACCATAATGTAAAGTATGGACACTGAATGATAATGATGTGTCAATATAGGGTCAGTTATAACAAAGGTACCACCCTGGTGAAGGATGTAGATAATGAAGGAGGCTATAGCCAAGGAGTATATGGGGAATCTCTTTACCTTCCACTCAAATTTGCTGTGAATCTAAAACTTCTCTAAAAAAACTATTTTAAAAAAAAAGATGTTCATTGCAACAATTCTTGTAGTGGTAAAGGGTTGGAAGCAACCTAAATGGCCATCAATAAAGGAGTGAATAAATAAAATATGATTCATACTGTGGTAGACTCTAAATGTGGTCACAAATTCTTACCCTCCCTGCATCTATGCCCTTACAGTGTGATCTTGCAAATAGCCCTGACAAAAGCTTAAGTCTATTTATTTCTCCACTCCTCGAATCTGGTTTGGCTATGTGACTTCCTTTGTCTAATTAGCAATATGTGAAACAGGCATAAGTTTGAAAAATACTTGCACACTGGAGCCTGTTCTCTTGCTGTACTTGGAACTCTGACACCGCCATGTGAATAAGCCTGAGCCAGCCTGCTGGAAGATGGCCATGTGTACAACTGAGGCATACTGGCTGATAGCTGTCAACCTCCAGAGTGTGAATGAGGCCATCCTAGACCAACACAACTACCAAGTGACCTGCCAGCTGACCACAGAGGCATGAAAAAGCCCATCAGAGATAAACCAAACTGGATTAGACTAAAAGAACTGTGCAGCTGATTTGTTAAAACCACTAAGTTTTGGGGTGGTTTGTTTCACAGCAATATATAACTAATACCCATCCATAACATGAAATACCATGAAGCAATTTGAAAGAATGAAGTGAATACATGCATATTAGTATACTGACATGGAAAACTTGCTGAGACAAATTAATAAGAAAAACAAAACAAACAAACAAAAAAAAAACCATGAAGCCCCTGTAATTCTACAGGCTATCCTACAGGCTTCTAATATTTAATTCTTTTTTCTCATCTTAAAAAAAGATTATATACGGTTTATTGGTCACAAGTATAGTAAAATTGCCTATGCAATAAAATGCTTAAATGCCTTCAAAATTACGAAACAAGATGTGAAAAGTCTTTTATTGCAGATGGAAATGTTGCAAGATAAACCTTCAGCTTCTCAGGTCAGATATGACCGCCCTGTATAAGTTAACTACGTTATGTATTATTCTCACCCACACTCGCTCAATTTCTAAGCAAACAAAACCAGAAAAGTGTCCACTTATTCACTTGCAGACATTTAAATTCTTAAGAAAAAAATAAATTAAAAAACCCAAACAAATTATTTCCAAATTATATTAAAAACTTAAATGTTTATCTCTGACTGTTCTTATAATTTTGTCAAAACAAACAAAAAGAAACAACCACTTCAAATGAAACCCTGCCATGAGAATATCTTCAGATCATTTTATTCTATTTCCGAAGAAATATGGGCAAATTGTTATGTTCTACATTCCTAAATTCAGCCCTATTTTCCTCGAATCTATTTTTGGAAATAATAGAAAACAAACCTTAGAAAAACACAGTTATAAAAGATACGATATCTAACATAAAACACATTCAGAATAATCTGGCAAGCATGAACCTATTTCTGCCAATGTCTATGAATCATCACCCTCATACTAGTAAATGTTTCTTAAACCAAAGATTACCATTCTGAAGCAGGAGGGAATATGACAATAATTATTCAGAAAAAAAAATACAAGTCAATAGTGCCATTGTAATTAAAAGGACTATTTATTTCTCACAGAAAGCTAAAGCTCAGAATAAACCAGAAGACATGGCTATGTTTTAACTTGGGAAAAACAGAGTTCTTTGTTTTCAAACATGGGATAATAAAAAAAAAAATTATCATCTTTGGGGCTTCCCTGGTGGCGCAGTGGTTGAGAGTCTGCCTGCCGATGCAGGGGACACGGGTTCATGCCCCGGTCCGGGAGGATCCTACATGCCACGGAGCGGCTGGGCCCGTGAGCCATGGCCGCTGAGCCTGCGCGTCCAGAGACTGTGTTCCGCAACGGGAGAAGCCACAACAGTGAGAGGCCCACATCCCGCAAAAAAAAAAAAAAAAAAAAAAATCATCTTAAATTCTTACTGAAGAATTCTTCAGTAAGAATTTTTATTTTTAATCTACATTCTGGGTTGTTGAATAAAGCATGTTTTTTTTAAATTTATTCATTTTATTTATTTATTTTTGGCTGCATTGGGTCTGTTGCTGCACGTGGACTTTCTCTAGTTGTGGCGAGCGGGGGCTACTCTTTGTTGCGGTGCATGGGCTTCTCTTGTTGCAGGGCATGGGCTCTAGGCACTCAGGCTTCAGTAGTTGCAACACGCGGGCTCAGTAATTGTGGCTTACGGGCTTAGTTGCTCCGCGGCGTGTGGGATCTTCCCGGACCAGGGCTTGAACCCGTGTCCCCTGCACTGGCAGGAGGATTCTTAACCACTGCACCCAGCCACAGGAACCCCTGTTGCAGGGGGACTGACCTATTGAGAAGGCATGTATATTACTGAGGAAATACACAATACAAGGTTGCTCTCAGCACTGGATCTTGTTGAAGTCAATCCTCGGTTGGCTGCGTCAGAGGAAGAGGCCAAGGCTACAGTCAGCCTGGCAGTGGATGTGACTGCTTCAAGTTTTGGGTAGACAAGGGAGGGAGCGCACATTGTTTATGACCAACTTCCTACTCCCAGTTCACCAGATACATTGGAAAGTGAAGAACGTGTAAGAATTCAGGAAATACTGTGTGCCGACACATGTTTGTCACAGTGGGCATTCCAGAGTTGGGAGGCATTTGTGGTGACAGATACTAAATGATCATCTGGGTCAATACTGCCTTAATGAGAACACTTGCATTCTCACTATTGTAAAGTTTCCTTTCCCTTCATTTTGGTGACTGATAATACTACTGTAAATATATTTGGTTTTTCGAAGCTCACAGGGTATTAATATATTGGAGCACTACGTAAACTTAAAGAAGTCATAAACAGCATTTACTACCTTGGTAAAAAAAAAAAAAAATTAAGTTGGCTGGAGCCATCTTAAATTTGCACTATGTCTAGAAAAGATTTGGTAAGTGAGCAAATAGAGCCACTATGAAATAAACAGAGACAAACACTATAAAAAGGTTCTTAAGTAATTTTTAGGAAGACATTAATTTTATGTGAGCTAATGCTGCTTTCTCCATAATTTAGATCCAATCTTCATAGGTTTTCAATACCGTACCAGAATGTAGGCATAGTATTTGACTTGTCTTACTGCATACATTTTATTACAGAAATAATAATTTATCTTAAAATTTAAGATTATAAGAGGTTTAAGTCTACCATGACATTTTAGGAGGCTCAGGAGACATTTTTTCTTTTGTTGGGAGCACACCTCTGAAATAACACTGTCATTCAGTGGGAAAATATAGCTTGATATTCAGAGAGCATAAAGTCTGGTTTATATATGACTTTTAAGTAAGCTTCTTTTCTATAAAGTAATATGTATTTACTTATGCTGGGAATATAGTGATTCGTACTATAGTGTGTAATCTACTATTATATAAAGTACATGTAACATATATATGTGCGTATGCTAGTAAATATGTGGGCAAAGCAGAAAATGTCTTCAAATGCTATTGATTTCCATTTCTATACTACAAAAACTGACTTTAAAAAAACCTACTTAATTTTTGTCACCACTTCCTTATTACCTGAGCTGAATTATTTCTTCTTTCAAAATGTCATTGTTTGTGTATCTTGGCATTAGCAAAGGCAATCGTCATTACTTTTAGATGTTTCCACTATGTTAAAACATTTTTGCAAAGGCCACTATTAGAAAAGCAACACCCAAAGCAAAATTCTCTAAATACTTTTTATAAAATTAAATGTGGATGGATTTATTAGGTCTTATATAAATAATAAACAGAAATCTTAAATATAAAAACAGGTAATTAATAAGTATCTTGTTATTATCAGGTAATACTTTAAGAACTCCACAATGAAGGTCTTCTGCATAACACATGAAAGTGCACCATAGAAGCCATTCATAAATGATCAACGAAAACAAACATCTTCAAATTAGTTACTAATCTTTCAAAATTATATATAAGGTAAAAAATAATTATTTTATGAGTAAACCATTGTCTTTTAGATTGAAATCATTGCACACATGAAACAGCTGCATGGCCTGAAACATAAATAGAGGAAGGTTGAGTTACAAACAGATAAACACAAAAATAACACGGAAGGTAGTCAGGAATTAGACATAGATATTCAGAAACTATAGTCAGGAATAGGACACAGATATTCCAGTTTACAGAAGCCTGAGCTTAATTAATTTTGCCAACTTGCCCTAGATTTTGAAAATATATAGTCTATCATCTTATGCATTATATCTTTGCAAAGCAATAGAAGTGTATGTAGGGAACCAAGTATGACATATGTCCACTAGGATATTCTATTTTTTTATTTATTTATTGTTTTTCCGGTACGCGGGCCTCTCACTGCTGTGGCCTCTCCCGTTGCGGAGCACAGGCTCCGGACGCGCAGGTTCAGCAGCCATGGCTCACGGGCCCAGCCGCTCCGCAGCATGTGGGATCCTCCCGGACCGGGGCACGAACCCATGTTCCCTGAATCGGCAGGCGGACTCCCAACCACTGCGCCACCAGGGAAGCCCCACTAGGATATTCTTTACCTTCCATTTTCGTGCTATAAACCTCCTCCAAAGAATTGTGATTTTAATTTAAAACATCTTTTTTTTTCAATATTCTAAGAAGTTGTAAAATATCTCCATGGAATGACAGTACGATAAATACTTGTTTTATGCATTCCTTAGAGCAGTGTTCCCCCTTAGGAAACTAGTTTTGCAATCAGCAAAATAAAACTGCTGTTAAGTTTAGATACACAGAAGCAATGTTAGGGAATTTTGTTGTATTCTTTTGAGGCACAGATACTCTGGAACTATTTTAAATCATATTCATAAAAGGACTGCCTTATAATATTTAATATAAAATAAAAGTAATTTATATTATAGTATATAATATATAGTGGATACTGGAAAAGATCCAGTACATTCTATCTCCTTCATGCTTGTTTCTAGCTCTGAGAATATTAATACAAGGATTTAGAAAGTAGGACTTTTTTATGAAATATAAACAACCTAAAAGCTAGCATATTAAGTTATGCTAAATTTTAAGCATTTTTGTTTTGTTTTTGCGGTACGCAGGCCTCTCACTGTTGTGGTCTCTCCCGTTGTGGAGCACAGGCTCCGGACGCGCAGGCTCAGCAGCCATGGCTCACGGGCCCAGCCGCTCCGCGGCATGTGGGATCTTAGTTTATTTAACTTGAATATGTTACACTTTGTGATAAGGATAATGTGTGTTTGCATGTTTGATGCAATGCTACATCCAAATTTATACTTCAAAATGCATTTAATATTTAAACAAAGCAATGGTAAAATTCTCTGTAAATTTTATAATCATAACAACAAACTCCATTCATCTACAAGAAGATAGTTTTACTTTCAAATAAATATAGGCAATTAGAAAAATTTAAATATTCATTATATTCATTGATTCATAATATTCATTATGATTGGGCAATTAGAAAAACTTAAATATTCAGTATGAACTGAATGTTTGGGTTCTCTCAAAATTCATATGCTGAATTTCTGATCTGAAATGTAATGGTATTAGTAGGTGGGACTTTTGGGAGGTAAATGGGTCATGAGTATGGTGCCCTCACGAACGGGATTGGCGCCCTTATAGGAAAAGACTGGATAATTTTTTCTCTCTTTTCTGTCATGTGAGGATACAAGAAGACGATCAGCTGTAAACTAGGAAGAGGTTCTCACCACAACCAAACCATGCTGATCTTTGATTTCTCAGCCTTGAGAACTGTGAGAAATAAAGTTCTATTTTATTTCAGCCACCTAGTCTATTGTATCTTGTTATAGCAGCCCTTACTAAGACCCTGATAATATAGATTTTGTCATGATCTATCATGTCTATACCAAAAATAAAATAAAAAAGCCTAAAAATGCTTAAAAATGGAAACAGAGTTGGACAGAAATAATGAAAATATTATGTACCTATTTTACTGAAACTTTCTTATAATATGCCTTGTTCTCATCTCATCTGCAAAGAAATTACAGAATTTTTCAAATCCTTCATAAGGTAAAACTAGTCTTACACACACACATACACACACACACACACACACACACACACGTATTTAAATAGTTCTATTTCAGAAAAGAAATTCAAAAATTATTTTTCTGAAAATATTTTGGATGGTATGTATAAACTTGGCCAAAATTTATTCTTCAGAATTGATTCTTATATATACAAATATATGATGAAGATCTAGAAATATTTTTAGATACTTAAATTTATACAGTAGGTATACATTTAACATCAACTTGAGTATTACATTAGAAAAAAAAGGAAAAATTATACGATTACATACTTACAACTATTTTTTCTAGCTCTAATCTCAAGAACTTGTTAGTCTACTTAAATTCATGTAAATTATTGTCCGTGTAGTAACTATTTTGAAGACTTCTCATAGCAATTTTTTATATGAATAAAAACACCGTTCTCATGGGTAACCACCATACCCATATGAAGGATAAAATAGAATAAAATCAATTATCAGTAGTTTGAGTAAAAACTGATTTTGCAGATAAGGGCTAATGTTAAATTCACCTGTGAGGTCAATCCATTTAACCTAGGTCTAGCAATACTTTAACATGAATTAGGTTGTTAACTTGATGATATTTTGCACACAAAAATAAATATCAAAATGAAAGAATCCTGGGCTTCCCTGGTGGCTCAGTGGTTAAGAATCCACCTGCCAATGCAGGGGACACAGGTTCGAGCCCTGGCCCAGGAAGATCCCACATGCCGCGGAGCAACTAAGCCCGTGCGCCACAACTACTGAGCCTGTGCGCCCTCGAGCCACAACTACTGAGCCCATGTGCCACAACTACTGAAGCCCGTGTGCCTAGAGCCCGTGCTCCACAACAAGAGAAGCCACTGCAATGAGAAGCCCACACACTGCAACGAAGAGTAGCCCCCGCTTGCTGCAACTAGAGAAAAGCAACAAAGCAGCAACAAAGACCCAAAGCAGCCAGAAACAATAAATAAATAAAATAAAATAAAATAAATAAATTTTTTTTAAAAATAAAGAATCCTTTCACAGTAGTTAATTCAATAACTGTTGAATTTCTGAGCCCCTTGAGAAAAGGGAAATTTTATCCTTTCTTAAAAATTCAATCTTTTAATTAAAGTATGATTAAAGGTAGAAGAGGGGGAGAGTGTGTGTTATTTTTATTTAGTCTCTGGTAATAAGGTAAAAGTGAAAACACCAATAACTGCTTCCTAAATTTGTTTAATCTTATGAATCTAAACAGGTAAGATTGATATAACCCATGATTTCAATAAATATGACAAGTAGTTTAGGGTGTTCTGAGTTGCCCAAATGTATTAAAAGGTCAAATGACCTTGAAATACAATTTTTTTAAGTGACAATTTCCAGTGTATCAGTCATTGTATTTAGTTGAATTATACCAACAGTATGTTCACTGATATTGATTTTTAGGTTTATTTTATGTGAAAATAAGAGAATATGCACAGGGATATTTTAGATTTTAATTTTAAATATTATTTTCTAAACTTTAGTGTTTTGGTAGCAAAAGAGACTTGTCAATATTTTTAATTAATTAAATAACTTTCTTATATATCAGATGTGAACTATGAGGAGGTTTGCTTGTTTATTTTTTTATATCCAGTTACTTCAATGCAAATAGAATTACACAAAAGTATCAGACTGCATTATAAATATCATAAATCATACTATTATAAATATATTGTCTAAATTTCACTTTAAATATGGGTAACAATAGCCATGAAAAGAATTATAAATGGACTTGTTATTGGTAATAGATAACATGGTCACCATAGGAATAATTAAGATTTTAAATTGTTGCAAAAGGACTGAGATATCTTAACCATCAGCTCCTCCAGGAAGTCATCCCTGATTTGTTCTATAGTTCCCTTGGATCTAGCCTCTGCCTGAGTTGTCCTTGTTTAGCTTATCTTTACAAGTACACTTAGCCTGTTTTTTTTGTTTTGTTTTGTTTTGTTTTTTTGCGGTATGTGGGCCTCTCACTGTTGTGGCCTCTCCCGTTGCGGCGCACAGGCTCTGGACGCGCAGGCTCAGCGGCTATGGCTCACGGGCCCAGCCTCTCCGTGGCATGTGGGATCTTCCCGGACTGGGGCACGAACCGGTGTCCCCTGCATCGGCAGGTGGACTTAACCACTGCGCCACAAGGGAAGCCCTATCCTGTGTTTTATATGGCCCCGTTAGGTGACTTTTTGTCCCTCACGTTTCTGAGCAGATGCTCTGTTTTATGCCTTTTTGTTAGCAACTAATAAAATCACTGTAGGACCTGGCACAAAATAGGTATTCAATGAATGTTTCTGAAAAAATAAAATCTGTGTGGAAATACTGGTAAATGATTAACATGTCAAAATATTTACATGGGGGGAAGCAAACACTATTAAGAATTTATAATCAATAATCAATACATTTTCAGTTAAAGTCCCTTTGTCATTATCCCCACAAGTTATTTTCCTCTCTGTTCATAGACCACCATTCTTAAATCAAATTTATCTCTTCTTTGTTTATAAGTATTCCTGTAAAGTATGTATTACTGTTTAAAATGCACTCAAATTAACTTTTATAAATTATATTTTATATACTTCATTTGTTTTTTTTTTTTTGACTACACACCATGCCTTTAAGGTCTATACATTTACTATGTATGTATATTTTTTCTGACTGTTACATAATCCTCTATGTATGGTGCTATCTCTCAATGTTCTATCCACTCTTCCAATGACAGACACTCAAATTGCCTCCAACTCCCTGTCACCACGAACAAGATTATAGTGAACATTCCCATAAATGTTCCTTCATGGAAGCATAAACATCTTTGGGGTATCAATGAATGTCCTTGTTAACTAATATTTAATAATTTATCACTACTGCTCTTCCCTGGGAGCTCCCTAACTGGGCATAAATACCTATGAATCAAAAGCTTGTTCCATTCTAACAGGTAAAGTTGCCTATTTTCCTCAACCTTCCACTGTCTCTAGTAAAAGTTCTTGTTTCCCAGCACCACACTGTTGGATTCTGTGTCCTCACTGGCTATAGGCTTGAGGAAAGTTGCACGGGAATCTGGTGGTTGGTTTAGTGTTGAACATACATTGTTGAGTTTCATGAGCCATTACAGGTGAGAAATCTAATTTCCATCAATAAGAAAGAAATGTCTCACCTCCAATCCCATTCCTTTTTTTTTCTCTTTTCTTCTAGGTGAAAACTGCAGTAGTATTGATTGTTTATTCAATTCTCTGGATCTGAGGTCCTTAACCAGGAGTCATTGGTTCCTTTGGAACCCAGAAATGTGCTGAAAGTTTATACAATATTTTGTACATGCATAATATACCATTTTTGGCCTCATGATTTTCATTGACACCTATAACCTTACAAAGAGTTTAAGAAGAATGACTTTTAAAATGGCCAAAAATAGAGACAGCAACCCCTTCAGGAATGTAACAATCTAAGATTTAAAAACTGTTTTGTTGTTTGTTTTATGATATAATCCTACATGGAATAATCAAAAGAAAAATCATTTCCAAAGCTGGACTAATTTTTGAACCAAGTAATAGAAAAAGTTGGAAAATGAATAAAATCCATTACAGAAAAAAAAAAACTATTTTCAGAAAAACATGCATTTGTTAGTAGATACCTACCCAAATTGAAATAAAATATTTCAATCTCATTTTCAACCACTGACTACATAAGTGTCATGGAAGAGTTATTACTTGCTTTTTTAAAAAAGTAAACTTTGCTTTTATCTTAGCATGCTAAGTTTTTATGCTGGGCATAAGTGTTTTATGAGAATAAATATAAATATTAGATGTTACGATTGATTTCAATAATGGAATGCAAATTATATCTCGTTTGGTTTCTGAATTAGTCAAGGTATGTTAATAAAAGATTAACTTAAACAAAAGACATTTACCAGACATCTGTCCAAATGGCTTGGTGTTTGTGCTTCTACACAAAAAAGACTAAAGCTCTAGAAACAAAAGGAAGAAATCCATTCAAATCTAAACACATACACAAACACAAAGGCAGATGTTTCTCACTCTGCATTATTTTGAAATCGAGGAGATACTTGGCAGTTTCTGAAGGCATTTTTGATTATCACATCTGGGAGGTGAGGGGATGCTACTGGTTACTTGACGTAACCAGATTAACAGTTTTTTAGTTTGGAAAAGTGAAAAGGAATTGGGAGTATTATGTGCCTTAACGAGGGTTGTCAGAAAAAATATAAGGATATATTTATACCAAAATATGGGATATATTTACACTAAAAAATGTGTTAGTGGTTTATCTGAAATTAAGTTTAACTGGGCATGTGTTTTTATTTTCTAAATCTGATAAGCCTAGAATAGTATCTGGTCCATAGATAAACAAGCCAAAAATATACTTATTAAATCATCTCTAATCATTTGAAGATGAGGACTTGAAGAGTTAATATATTAAGAAAATCTATAGGCAACAGTTATGCCAGGTGGTGATTTCAATAATGAGATATGAGGAGAAAAAGTCATTGATGTATATTTCACTAATTATCTAAAATCACATTTTAAATTGAATGCAGATATCAGATTTTAGTAGTTTAAATATAATTGGCATTAATAAATCCATGAAATATTATTAGGCATTTAAAATTCTCTCTAGTTATTATGAAGCAACTGACATAAATTGTCAGATCGCAAATTCATTCTCCATAAATTTTGCTACCATTATCATAATATCAAAATATATTTATAGTTTTCCTATAACCATTGTTTACTTCATTATGAAAAGAGGTACACTTCTAATGAAAAATTATGAATCTCCATGAATGATTAAAATGAAATTATAAAAATTTAACATTCACTCTGATTATTTTGCACATTAATCACAGTGCAAACATAACGAGTATAACAGGCATAAAAACCAGTCACATATTTACAGTAAAATTGAAATATTAAGTCCAGTGATTAAAGTTTTCACAGGAGAAATTATGCAGATATAAAGACTTTGCATCTTTAGCGTTTCATTACCTTAAATGGCTTCAATAGAATACATTCTGACCCATAATGCTTCTGATAAGCTCTCATTTTTGAAATTTGTGAAGTGAATGTTCTGTTTGATCATAACCCTATTGACAAATTTCATATCATCAATTTCATAAACCCAATCTTCTTAACCTTTTCAGAAAAAATTACCATAATATAACAAATTTCTGAAACCATTTTATAAGCATCTTTTGAAAAGCAATGTTATCTATGCTTATATATGTTTTCTAAAACTAAATGCCATTTTCATTATTTTTACGGAGTGAGTTTGTCTGATTTTGCAACTGCTTGCTATCTTGAAAATCAGACCTAGTCAAAGGAGTGTGAGAAAGTCAGATTAAAGTAAACGGTATGCTTCCCTAGCAGTGCAGTGGTTAAGAATCCTCCTACCAATGCAGAGGACATGGGTTCGAGCCTGGTCCGGGAAGATCCCACATGCTGTGGAGCTGCTAAGCCCGTGAGCCACAACTACTGAGGCCCGCACACCTAGACTCCGAGCTCTGCAACAAGAGAAGCCACTGCAATGAGAAGCCCGCGCACGGTGACGAAGAGTAGCCCCTGCGCGCTGCAATTACAGAAAGCTGCGCACAGCAACAAAGACCCAATGCAGCCAAAAATAAATAATAAATTAATTAATTAATTTAAAAAATAAAATAAATAAATAAAGTAGACGATAAATGATGTAAAAAGTGGCAGAGTTGGAATTTTAATTCTGGCAACTTCCTAAGAAAAATCAACTAATATCCCAGTACTTTAGTTTTCTCATTTGTAAATAGATATAGATATAAATGTCATATACTTATAATAAGGATTTTGTTGAAGATCAGAATTGGATCTATTCGAAATTTTATAAAATGTTAGGCTACAAATATAGAGGTGATTATATTTGCACATATATTATATGTAAGTAAATTTTTAGGTACCTGATAGTAATTGTTTGATTCATAAGTAGTTCTATTACTATCCCTGGAAAGTTCTGACATCAATTTGTTAAACCCTTATTAATAAGCAAGATAAATTTTATCACAGTACATTCAGATGATGGATAATTACAAATTATTCTATACTATTAAGACTAACTATAAACTAACTTCTGTGTTCTATTTCTATGGAACGTTGATAGTTATTTTTCCTCCTTCTTATGACCAATCAAGTAGTAATATGAGTAACTCTTCGGGAGCAACTGAAAAGTGGTAATCCCACAGCCTCAAAGAATTACTGGAATGGTTTTGTACACTTCTCCTAGGGTAGTTATTTAGAGCACAGAAACCAAATGTCCTTAATAAAAATTCATGTTTTCTTAGATTCTCAGGAAACAGATTCTCAGCTTTGTCTTCCTTTACAGGCACAGAATACTATAAAACCACCTTTTCACCAGATACCAGAATCTCTATCCAGGTCTCTCTTATGTACCTGATGACAGCCTCATCTATCTGGTCATCATCATCATCAAAATAATATTATTCAACTTGATCAAATGCTTGCTATGTCCCAAGTCTTGTGCAAAAAGGGTCATTTGATTCAATCAGTACCAAAATCCCATGACACAGGTACTATGATTACCCTTATTAATAGATGTGGAAACCTAGACTCAAAAAGTAACTCACACAATATTATATAACTACAAAGTGGCAAAGCTGGTGCTTGAACTCTTATCTAAATGACTGAAAACCCCAGAGTTCAAACATTACTCTGTACTGCATTTTAAATGATTTGATTAGAGCTCATACACCTTGCCTTTTCTTTCTATGATGAATGTAAGCCACCAGTTCCTGGCACTACCCTGGACCAGTCTTCTAACTGAAACCCTGTGGACTCAAAATCTCTTCCAAGTACTTAACTCTTTTCTGCAAATTCCCTCATTATAAAATTGAGGATGATAATAATTGCAGAGATGCCAGGGAAGTTTATAATCTTTAATGAGCTAAGCCCTTCGAAAATATAAGGTAGCATTAAATGTTAATATTACTAATCTTCTTAATTAAAGAAAGTGGCAAATGTGTCCAAAAAGTCTGTAACTAACTTCATTACTCTTTCATTTATGTAGCAAAGTTTAAGTCCTTCAAAATGTGTTTTAAGTTGACTAAACATATGGTTGGCTGCATTTATAAATGTCCATTACTAATAATCTACACTATGGGAAATATTTTTTTGCTGCTATGACTAGAGATTGTGCACAAAATTTTCAAAAAATTTACCTCTCAAGAATTATATGCTCTCCCTCTATTTTTATTTTCTTTGCAATAAACATGCATTTATTCATGTATTTATATTCTTAATGAATAAAGGGTTTGAAAGAATTTAGTGTGGACAATAAATTTAGTGTGGACAATAGAGGTATCAGAGGAAATCAGAATCTAAACTACAGAAAAGGTTAAAGTGGGACAGAAGTACCATGATAACAAAGGCCAATGCTTTGCCAGTGTTAAAACTAAAATTTGTTTTTAAGCTTCCTGGCTGTTAAATTAAAGATAAGACTTAATTAGGTACATACTTCTTTGTTGTATTGTTAATAGAGAACATACTCTATTAACATATTGTTAATAGAGAACATAGAAAGGCATTCCATACATTATACATTTCATATATCATAAAAAGATTATATATTGGAAATAAACGTTGTTATAATCACAATTCTTCAATACAAATATGGTCATATAATAAAGACATAGGTTATATAATTTATCCGGAAACTCTCCTTAATTACTTATGTTGTATTCTATTTAAAATCAACGTGAATGGTAACAATATTTATATTAAAGGCCCTTTAATTGTTATTTAAATGGGTTTGAATTCACCATATTCAGTATTGACAATGAATAGTCTATATTTTATTTTAAATATAAATTGGTTTTTATCACTTAATCTTGATTACACAGTGAGAAGGCATCCAAAACTGTCTGTCATGCTAGGTACTTTCACACATAGTTCCTCACCCAATGGTTACAGAGATATGGGGTACATAGTTTATTTGTTGTTTTAATACAATCAGAGGAAACAGTGTGATGAGATCTACAACCTTTCTTCGACAAAATTGAGATATTATTTAGTATACTCCCTGGGCTTGTTTTTGCAACACCATAAAAGATTTGGATTTTGTATTAGAGACCTGCACTTTGTATTTAAGAACACTGATTCTTTTATTTTAAACTTAAATTTGCAGTCACACAGAGCTGAATACCCAGTTATGTTATTTATCAACTATTTGAGAGAATTACTTGTGAAGTCATTGGGTAGCAAATTACATTAATTTCAATGATGGTTAAAGTTGTGGAATCTACAGCCTGACTGTATAGGTACAAAGTCTGGCTCTGCTACCTGTATAATCAGGATCAAGTTATTTAGACATTGTTTGCACAATTTTCTTGTCTCTAAACAGGAATAGTCATGGCACTTACTTCAAAAAGTTGCTGTGTGAATTAAATGAGTTACTACCCATGGATGCATTGCACAGTGCCTGACATATATTAAATGCTAAATAAATGATTGTTATTAGCATTAGTAGTAGTTGGTTCTAGTACTGCGAAGATGTCAGTTAGCTCCCTTGTTTCAGGGGTTCCACTAAATGCTATGGTCTCAGGGTTATACATGCCTCTCCCCAATCCACTGTCCTTGGTGTCCATAATATTTCATTAGTTTATCCTTCAGAAATAATTGTGGTCATCAAAATCTTACAGAATTAATAGAAGAAGAAATATTTGTAAAGATTAACAGTAAAAAGAGACCTCTCAGTTTTAACAACTTTGAAGAGTGCATTTCACACCAGTGGTTTTGATAAAAAGACAATTCAGATATATTTACTTTGAAAAAAGGCTTATTGAGATTTGAAGATTTTTATCCTATTGTGTCTTCCTCAAGATTTTCTTGTTAAGGGGTAAGCTAGTAGCTTTCTAGTTCCCTGAGGCCTGCATCTGGCAGAGCACCTGAAAAGTAGATGCTCAGTACATGTTTGTTAAATTGAACTGAAGTAATGTGTCACATCAAAAAAAGGATAAGGAAGAGAAATAAAGCAAACCAAAAGAACAGCTCCAATTCTGACACTTTCACAAGTTCTGAATCTACAGTATATGCCTAAGGTGTAAGCAATTACATAAGTGGGAAAGAGATTAATCTAGGCTGACCTTTTCTAATGGACAGAACAACTTCAATCCCTGATTTTAAAGCACATAACACTTTATATGTGGAGATGTTAGGTTACTTGGTCTTGCCTTGTCATTGGCTTTTGACACCTAATTAACAAATACAAAGCTGGGCTATTTATTTTTCTTTCTTTTTTTTTTTGACCAACTGGTAAATATTTAAGTAAGAACTCCAGAATATGAGTTGCTAACATCTATTTCACTTATCTGAATGGTACAAAACCTACAAACACTCAGATTTGTAAATTAATTGCTACCAAATATTTCTATTGTAGAAAGTCCATATTAATTCAAAATCACTCAGTATTATAGCTGGTCTACCTAAATACTCAATGAGTGTTGGTTTCTATATTTAAAAAAAAAATTTAAAGAAGAAAGCCTGCACAAATGCCAGAAGCCCATGAGGCTATGTGTTTTAGTTCTGGTAATAAAACAAGTTAGTTAAATTTCAATTTATAACTTCATTAGGATGAGAGTCATAATGATCATGTGCTGCCAACATTTGAGGATGCCAACATTTGAGGATGCTCAAAGAAAAGAGACAAGAAAAGAACCCTAATATTACCAAACCTTTGCCATGTTATAATTTCTGAAAAAAAAAAAAAGATTTCTTTAGATCTAGGGGAAATAGGGACATTAAAAAAAAAAGCCAGGAAAAGTGGAATATCATAAATTTTGTTCTAATAATACTATGAAATACTATTAGTAATAAAGGAATAAAATAACAAAAATTGAGGAAGTAATGGAATCTTTGTAAAGTTACCTGGTAACTAAATAGTAACACTTAATTTCCCACTAAAACACAGGAGACAGTTTTCTTTTTAGACATTTCCTTGGTACTCTCCATGTGTTACATCATAAAATCTTTAAAGTTATGATAGGCATTGCCATCACTTACATTTTTCAGTAAAGAGAAAAGTAATAATTATGGTAAATAAATTTTTAAACAACAATTAAAATTTAACCACTTGTAATGATTAAAACAAATCCAAGATCTAAAGAAATACCCTATTTTACAAACTTTTGCTTTCCTTTTCTGAAAAATTTCACCTGAAAAAATGTTTGAGTTTTCAGGGAGGAGTAAGTAAGTGATGAATAGGTCTGTAAAGTTGGCTAGAGGAGTTGATGTTAAAATCTAATTTCATTTATTTTATAAATAATAAACTTATAATAATCTATTAGAGTAAGGTGTTTAGGCTTTATCATCTAAAAAATTGCCAAACTGAGCTGCAAATAGTAATACAAATAGTAATACATATAAATAGCTGCAATAAATACAAATAGCTGCAAATAGTAATACAATTTTTTTAGAAAGGAATATGTGTATATTCTAAGTTTATATGTTGCTTGAGGTTGCATATTATTATTAATATTTAGATTATATAATGTATTAAATATAATACAAATATATTATATTTATACATATATACATACATATGGTCAATTTTGTTTTATAGACATTGAATTCTATCCATGTAAATTAAAATGATTAGGATTTTCCAGATCTCACTGAAAATCACTGTGAGAGTGAAAATAATATACATATATAGATAAAATAATATTCAAATATAGATGAAATATTTCAAGTAGGAAAATTCTCTTGCCAGTCTAGATGTAGTCATGAGAAAAAAAAGGAGGAATATGTCTACTGTAGGAAGATTTCCTATTGTGCTAGATATCTTTCATTTCTTCCTCCAAACCCAATCACTATTCCTCTCAAACCTACTTTGTGCACCCAGGAGGCTGTACATATAATAAACTGTTTCTCAGCCTCCCATGTGGTCTGGCTTCAATTGGGTTCAGCCAATGGGAAACACTAGCAGGAAGCTGGGTGGAGAAAAGACAGTGAGGTTGGGTAGTTATGCTCCTGGATCCCTCCTCCTTCAGGGACTGCTAACACTAAAGAGCTTAATCAAAAGTCACAGATCCTGTCACGCAGCCCTTTTCTCACAATCTTCTGTCTAAGAGTTCTGGTAACTTCTTTATCTCTACCTTATAGGACTAGAGATGCTACTAGTTACTAATCCAGCGCTATTAGACTATCCTTGTGTGGGTCCCCTATAGAATGCCACATCTTTATTATATGCTTCTCAAATTAACACATTTGATTATACCAACAGTTTTTTACTGGAAACCTGAGTGTGCATCCACAGTATTTGGAAATTTGAATACTTTGTTTGCTATTTTTTTCAAGAACTTCTTTAGAAACTGCCTAGATGGGGATTTACCATAGTATTGGGGGGAAAATACCCTTAAAACTATGTCAATCTGTTATATAATAATTAGGTATTATATCTGTTGCTTTACCTAATTACATTTGCATTTCTAGTGTATGACATGCATAACAAACCATATTTGATGCAATTTATGATACAAGACATACAAAAAATTGTCCAATTAAAAGAACAGACAAGGGGCTTCCCTGGTGGCGCAGTAGTTGAGAGTCCGCCTGCCGATGCAGGGGGCACGGGCTCGCGCCCCGGTCCGGGAAGATCCCACATGCCGCAGAGCAGCTGGGCCCGTGAGCCATGGCTGCTGAGCCTGTGCGTCTGGAGCCTGTGCTCCGCAACGCGAGAGGCCACAACAGTGAGAGGCCCACGTACCGTAAAAAAAAAAAAGAACTGACATTTTCTACAGGGGATTCTAAAAGCATAAGTCAAATGACTTAACATTTTTTATACCCTTTCAGTCAAGAAATAATACCACTTCTGAAAATGTATTCTAAAGAAATAATCTTGGATGAGTCGTTATGTTACATATCCTTGTAGCTAAATCTAACCGTTCTTTAAAAGTGAAATGAATAAATCTATATGCCTAAATTTAATTGCCAGTTATAGAACACTAACGGAAAAACCTATGCTTTTAAAATAACACTAAGTGCCCCAAATATTTGCTCAAAATAAATGAAAAGGAAACAAAGGTATGTTCTAAAGGGAGACAGAATAGGATTTTTTTGGAAAGTGTATATTAATAGGAGATTTATGACATTTAGGAAAACAGATACTTTTAGGTAATAATTTTATTAAAATAGAATTTCTCTTTCCTAAATTTGTGAGTTTTTTTTTACTTTTTCCTATTATTTATATTATATGTACTGAAAATATATAATGTATGTATCAAGATAAAAATCAATAAGTTGAACTTTTAAAATGAAAATGGAGTCACACAACAGAGGAGAGAAGATAAGAATGAGTTTCACTTTCCCCCTTATCTGATGAGAGAGACTCCATGGTTTATGGAGAGAAACAATTTTTCCTCTGGTCCCAGCTATAAAAGGAATTTATTGTGTAGATCTGGAAATAAAAGGCACTGAATACCTAACACATATTAAGATAATTCACTGTTTTAGCTTTTTTGACAAAAGAATTGTATCAACGATTGGGAAAGAAAATTTCAAAAGATTACTTAAAATTGAAGAGTTCTGTGAAGATTTTTCACCAGAGTATTGAAAACTATTACCTAAGATTAGGCAAATAGCTTTCTAGGGAGCTTTATAAGATGCCTAGATTCACCTTATTTAATGGAAATTGAACAATCTAAATATTTGGGTGGTTGGATTGTCCTTTGGAGACTAGCATCATCATACAGCTCAGTTTATGGCAATTTCTGTGCATGTATTTAGTACTCACTGGAAGAAATACATACGCATTAGATGCCAGATCTGAGAATGGCATAAATAGCTTTAGAGTGCTTGTGTCCTAGCCTGAAAAACGTGTTAGAAGTCTCGAATTTCAAAGTGCCTCTTCTCTATTCTTTTCAGGTCTATGCTATCCTAGTCATTGCCTTAACTTGTACGATATAAATACATATAATAATGAGCCAATCTGAAAATATTCTTCCAGTTTATAAATAATATTAAACACTCTTAAAAACGGAGTATGTGTGTACATGTGCATGTAAATATCCTAATTGTTGAAGTGATTAAGGGTTAATACAGATTTATTAACATGTTTATTCAAATGGAGAGCATGCTAATAATGTATGTTGTTTAGAGTTGCTTGATAGCAAATAAGACCCAGTTCAAAACTCTTTATGATTCCAAGAAGAGTGAAAGAAAAAAATGAAGTAAAATAAAGATTAAAATACTTCAACTGAGGAAAAAACGTTAGCTATCTCAGACAATGTTGGAGGGTGGAGTTGGCTAATTGCAATAGAAAAACTGCTAATTATCATAAATAGTAATTTGGAGACATAAATATTATACAGGTGTGACTGCAAGAAGTTGGGATTAATCAAAGCATAGGGCATTTTCAATGTTGCACAAATGACTATTGTAAACATTTTCTATTCAATCAAATGTTATGTGAAGAGTAAATAAGTCTGAATAATTTATGCTGTATCAAAAAATCATTTTTACCATGGATTATGACTATTAAAGAGAACTGTTAATATTTCCCTTGCGTCGCGCTCTACCTCACTGGACTGATGATGTGATGAGAAAGGTCTTCAGGGAACTGAACTGCTGTAGTAGGAAGATTATAAAAACATTATATATGCACATACCAAGATTGGCTCTAGGAGCCTTCTTCAGATTGCAACACTGACTTCCAGATCTATTGAGAAATGGCTCTTTCACTTAATAAAACAGTCCTGGCAATGGAATTATGGTATATATCATCCATGGATTATTGATTTTTAGTCATTATAAGTCACTGAAATATGTTGAACATGAAAATTATACAAATATAATTTTGTATGCTAGGGTATCTTTCAGATTCTTCAGAATTTCAATCTATCCATCAACCAAGATCATATAATATTGAAAAGATGAAACATATCATTATAGATTCAATATTCTGAAATTTTTTCTCTTTTAAATTATCTTAAAGTCATCTTGCTTCTTATAGAGTGTTTGTGTATCAGATAAATGAGAGCCTATTTCCTTTAAAGCTGTATTAACCAGCTTTCTGTGACCAAAACATCTCCCAAATTTAAAGCATTGTACCTTAAGACCTTATATTTAACCTGGCCTCATTACAAAACAATACAACAGTTGTTCTCAAATTTAGCTTCACATTAATAAACTGGAAAACTTTGAAGCCCCTGATGAACAGGCCATATCCCAGCCTAATTCACACTGAATCTTTGGCCCTAGGCTCTAGACATCAGTATTTTTTAAAACTCTAGGTATAGTCAAGACTGAGAAACATTGCAAAGAGTGATAAATTCAACTTCTATGTAAGTGAGATTAAAAAAGAAAATTGTGAGTTAGAAAGAGACTCACAGACATAGAGAACAGACTTGTGATTGCCAAGGGGAGGGGTGTGGAGGAGGGAAGTATTGGGAGTTTGGGAGTTTGGGATTAGCAGATGCAAACTGTTATATACAGGATGGATAAACAACAAGGTCTAACTGTATAGCACAGGGATCTATACTCAATATCCTATGAGAAACCATAATGGATAAGAATATGAAAAAGATCTCACTACTGGGCATATAACCAGAGCAAACCATAATTCAAAAAGAGTCATGTACCAATATGTTCATTGCAGCTCTGTTTACAATAGCCAGGACATGGAAGCAACCTAAGTGTCCATCATCGGATGAATGGAAAAAGAAGATGTGGCAGATATATACAATGGAATATCACTCAGCCATAAAAAGAAACGAAATTGAGTTATTTGTAGTGAGGTGGATGGACCTAGAGTCTGTCATACAGAGTGAAGTAAGTCAGAAAGAGAAAGACAAATACCATATGCTAACACATATATATGGAATCTAAGAAAAAAAAAAAGGGTCATGAAGAACCTAGGGGTAAGATGGGAATAAAGACACAGACTTACTAGAGAATGGACTTGAGGACACAGGGAGGGGGAAGGGTAAACTGGGATGAAGTGAGACAGTGGCATGGACATATATACACTACCAAACGTAAAACAGATAGCTAGTGGGAAGCAGCCGCATAGCACAGGGAGATCAGCTCGGTGGTTTGTGACCACCTAGAGGGGTGGGATAGGGAGGGTGGGAGGGAGGGAGACGCAAGAGGGAAGAGATATGGGAACATATGTATATGTATAACTGATTCACTTTGTTATAAAGCAGAAACTAACACACCATTGTAAAGCAATTATACTCCAATAAAGATGTTAGAAAAAATACGAAAAAGAATACATATATGTATAACTGAGTCACTTTGCTGTACAGCAGAAATTAACAAAACATTGTAAATCAACTAGACTTTAATAAAATTAAATTTTTTTTTTCTCGAATCATTGAGTTGATACTGATGTTTTTACATTTTAGTAAAGCAAGTTTATGACAATTTATCCAGATGTTGAGAATTCATTCTAGAGTTGAAATTGTAAAAGTTCTGGAAATTGAGGTGTTTGTATCTACATTTTCCTGTAAATATCGAGTATATTAATGTTCATCCTTATTTTGACTCTTTGGAAAATAAAAAAAAATATATCTCATTTCAAAAATTATAAAATTATTTTAAACATACAATTCTATTTTTTGTTAGCTCTCATCCATGGAGGGTTTTCCATTTTGAAATAAGTAACCTCAATCAGGATTTATATTTTAGTGCCCAGTAAGAAATTCTAATAATAATTTTTACACTGCTAAGCACTACCTCGAAAATGGTTTATTCTTAATCCTAGTTTCATACTCAGCCATCTAGAGATGGAGTCATAACTACAGACAGGAATTTAAAGTTTTAAGAACTGTTTAATTCTTGTTCAAATCTTACTCTAAAATTATGTTAAATGACTGTGATTAGAACTATCTGAGGTTTGTTGATTATACCATCCTCCAGAGATACCAAAATTAATAAAATTTAAACCTCGTAAAAGAAAAACAATGTAACACTTTTGGGCTTCAGGTAATTTGTTTGAGATATCCTAAAACTACCAAAACATTCTGGCTTGCCTAATTTGATCCTGCTTTGTTTGTTTTAACAATAGGATAAACCAGTATCTTGAGAAATGTCCCAGGAAAGTTGAGTATTACATTCAAACCCTCATCCACACAACAATTTAGAAAAATTGTGATGGACTGCAAATAATTAGTCAAGTTTCAGTTCTATAATGCTGTAGCTTGTTAATGCTGGAAAAAAATCAATTAATGTATTTCCCTCATTTTCAGGCCATGTAAGACAAGAAAAATAATATTTACTTCATCTATGCCATAAGATCATTATAAGATATGAGAGAAAATCACTTTATAAATTTCAAAGTGTTACTTTAAAATGTACGATTACATTTGACATTAATATTAGTTTGTTATTCATCAATTAATATATTTTATGCTACTATATATAAGCCATAGGAGCTTAGGTTAATTCACCAATTCATGCCAGGAAAAAAGACACCATTAAATTTAGAAACTTCAAAAAATGACTTTTGTAATATCTAAGATAAACTTGAAGCAAGTTTCTATGTAAGATGACAAACTTTTTAAACAATTTACCTTTTTCTTCCTATATACATTGGAAAATTTGAGTGCCATCATGGAAATATTTACCATCCATTTCTTTCATTTGTAGATAGAGAATAGATAAAGAAAATGGTTAAGTTACTTGGCTATTAAGTGGCATTGCAGGACCAGAGCTCATGAATTCCAGGCCATTATGCTTTCTACCAAGCCACACTGCCCTTTTCCATTACTCTCAGCCTCTAAATACAGACTCAGCTCGAGAGTTGCAATAAAAATGGAAGCTAGGATACTTTTCATATTTATGGCAATTTCCCACTTCACCTGAGGTCTGTGAGTAATAAAAGTGAAGAATTAGCTTCTTTTGCCTTCTCCATGACTTCTTATTGCTTCAGTAAACTATTTAGGAGCATTTACAATCCCTTACACTGTACTATGTGCAAGGACTTCATAGAGGTATTATACACAGTTCCTCCCCCCCCACCCCCCACCGAGAGCTCTCAAAATATTAGGGGGACAAAGTGGGCAAAGAAAATGTCAATAAAATGCAGAAATACTGTGAGAAAGTTGTTAATAGAATGGTGTGACAACACATATACAGATATATTGAATTCTATCTAGAGAGATTAGGAAAGATTTCCCATAAGAGATGGCATTTGAGGACTTCCCTGGTGGCGCAGTGGTTGAGAGTCCGCCTGCCGATGCAGGGGACACGGGTTCGTGCCCCGGTCCAGGAGGATCCCACATGCCGCGGAGCGGCTGGGCCCATGAGCCATGGCCGCTGAGCCTGCGCGCCCGGAGCCTGCGCTCTGCAACGGGAGAGGCCACAACAGTGAGAGGTCTGCGCACCGCAAAAAAAAAAAAAAAAAAAAAAAAAGAGATGGCATTTGAACTGGATCTTTTAGGAAGAGAAATTTAATAAGAGAATTAGAAGAGGATTCTATGGAAATTGCATAACCAAAGTCACCCTTACAAGTGTGATTTCAGTGACAAGTCACTGGTTGAAGGGGAGGCACAGATGGTAATAATAAGAGACATGAGCTGCGAGAAGTAGGTTTAGACTAGATTATGCAGATTTATATACAAGACTAGAATTTTTATACAATATACTACAATCAATGAGAAGTCAGTGATGTTAATCAAGTGGTTGGAATAGCAATGCCTAGAAAGATGATTAGATAGATGATAGTTATTCTCCATATCATTGCCATAACCTGAGTAAAAAAGAGGAATTAAGGACAACAACAAGATGGTAGAGTAGGAGATAACAGCTATCATTCCCCCCCAACACACACACACAAATTAGGCAGCTACAGATGACTGAAAAGAGCCCCAGGAGGGCTCAAGAGTCTAATTAAAAACTTACAACTACACAGTGGAACAACATATGGAGAATAACATCCTGGAAAGGATTGCCTGGGGAGATTGGTTTACCTGAGATGTCTGGAGATGGCTAAGAGTAAAGAAGATGGGCAGCGACTCTCAGTAGCAGCCCTGCAGCAGATGCCGCTGCAGTCCCCAGTGGCCTGCTCTGCAGAGGACCCTGGCAGCCTTTCCTTCTGAGGACTTCAACAGCACCTATGACAGCAGTAGACTACCACAGCTTTCAAAATGGAGTATCCCATAGCGTTCACTGGCGCAGACCCCAGCAGCCTGTTCTGCAGAAGACACTGGCAGCTTTAGCAATGAAGGTAACCAACAGCCATCACTGCCACTCACTGCCCGGATAAAGAAAAATGCTGCTACACATCCCCCAAGGAGGAGCTGCTGTTGCTCCACCCCAAGACCAGGGCTGCCACACCCCAACCCCACATCTGCCTTGGACCACAGAGCCCATTTCTGCAGCCACTCTGTGCATACCTGTACTTCAGAACCTGGCTTCACAGGCGCTCCACATTTACTCATGTCTCAGGCACTGGATTCACCACTTCTGTAGTCTAGCCAGAGCCCCAGATCCCAGAGTTGTTGTCACTCCACAAGCGCCCACCTCCAAAACCCAGGCCCATGGCTGCCCCATGTGTTATCACCACATGAGGGTGCCTTAGACAAACTGGTGCCAAGAGGGATCCCCTTGGCCATGACATCACCCCTGAAAAAAAAAGATCAGGAGGTCCCCAGCAGCCTTCACCACAAAGACCCCAACAGCCCTTGACATGACTGCAGACACACACACCTTGGCCTCTGAGGATCCCTACCATCTTTACTGACTCTGACCTCAGCTGACAGAGCTCCATGGAGACTATGTTGTTGGTCCTTCCTGGAGCAGAACCACCAGACTCTACCCAGCTAGTACCCTCATATACCCCCAGGTGAGAGTCTTTCCCCACTAAAACCAGTCCATAAAGTCAGAAAGAGGTAACTCCTCCATCAAGCATCTAGATCAACACAAGGCCATAAGAAACATGAAAAAAAAATCATCAAGAAAACATCACACCAAAGGAACACAATACTTTTGCAGTAACCAACTACAATGAAATGGAAAATCTAAAAATTAGATTCAATATAATTGTTTTTAAGGAAGCTCAGGAACCCACAGGAGATCACAGACAACTCAACAAAACCAGGAAAACAAAACATTGTAAAAAGAAGTTTAACAGAGATATAGAAATCATAAAAACAAATCAGCAGAAATTCTGGAGCTGAAGAACATAATGAATGAAATGAAGAATGCAATGAAGTATATCCATAAAAGGCTGGATCAATCAGAAGATAGCACCTGTGAAATTAAAGACAGGTCATTTGAAATTATCCAAAGGAGAAAAATTATAAAAGAAAAAAAAAACGAGTAAAGAAAGCTATGAGAATTATGAAATACCAGCAAGCAAAACAATATTCACATTATGGGGGCACCACAAGGAGTAGACAGGGAGAGAAAGGGGCAGAAAGCAAATTTTAAAAAATAATGGTTGAAAACTACCCAAATCTGGGGAGAGATATGGACATCCAGGTACCTCAAGTTCATAGGTCCCCATCCAGATTTAACTCAAAGAGGACTTCACCTAGATACATTGTAATAAAATTAGCAAAAATCAAAGACAATTTTGAAAGCAGAAACAAAAATAATATCAGGTCATACCAGGACAACCCCATAAGGCTATCAGTAGATTTCCTAACAGAAACCTTGCAATCAGGAGAGAATGGGATGATATATTCAAATGCTGAAAGACAAAACTGCTAACTAAGAATACTTTACCTGGCAAAGCTGTCCTTCAGAAATGAAGGGGAGATAAAGACTTTCTCAGAGAAGCAAAAGCTGGGGGAAATCATCACCACTAGAACTACCTTAAAAGAAATGCTAAAAGGAATTCTTTAAAAGGAAATGAAAGGGTGCAAATTAGTAACATGAGAACATTTGAAAATATAAAGCTCATTGATAAAGGTGGGTATATACACAAATTCAGAATCCTCTAATACTGTAATGATGGTCTAAATCATATAACTTTAGTTTAAAGGTTAAAAGACTAAAGTATTAAATGTAAATATAGCTACAATGATTTGTTAATGGATATACAATATAAAAAATGTAAACTGTGACATCCAAAACATAAAATATGAAGGAGTGAATCAAACAGTGATTTTTGTATACAACTGAAGTCAAGTTGTTAGATTGTTTTAAATATAAAATGTCTTATGTAAGTCTTGTGGTAACCAAAGAGCAAAAACCTATAGTGGATACACACAAAAAAAGAAAGAAATCAAAGCATACCATTATGGAAAATCATCAGATTACAAAAGAAGACAGCAAGAGAGGAAGAAAAGAACAAAGAAACTACAAAAAGTCAGAAAGCAATAAGGTGGCAAAGTCCTCACCTATCAGTAATTACTTTAAATGAAAGTGGATTAAGTTCTTTAAATAAAAACCTAGAGTGGATGAATGGATTAAAAAAAAAAAAGAGCCAAACTATGCACTGCCTACAGAGAATCACTTCAGCTTTAAAGACTCACATAGGCTGAAAGTGAAGGGATGGAAAAAGATATTCCATGCAAATGGAAACCAAAAGAGAAGAGGGAACAGCTATATTTGTATCAGATAAAATACACCTCAAAGCCAAAAGCTGAAACAAAAGATAATAAGGTCATTATATAATGATAACAGAGTCAATTCATCAAAATAATATAACAATTCTAAATATATATACACCCCACATCAGAGGCCCTAAATATATTAAGCATAGAGTAACAGATTTGAAGGCAGAAAGAGACAGTAATGCAATAATAATAGGGGACTTCAATACCCGACTTTAAACAATGGATAGATGATACAGACCAAAAATCAATAAGGAAATACAGGACTTAAACCACATTTCAGACTAAATGGACCAAATGGACATATACAGAACACTCTCCAAAAGCAGCAGAATATACATTTTTCTCATGTGTATGTGGAACATTCTCCAGTATAGATCATATGTTGGGTCACCAAAAAGTCTTAACAAATTTAGGAACAATGAAATAATATCAAGTATCTTTTCCAACCACAATAGTATGAAACTGGAACTCAGTAACAGGAGAAAAGCTGGAAAATTAACAAATATGTGGAACTTAAACATACAGTCCTGAAAAATCAAAGGGGAAATCAAAAAATATCTGAGGCAAATGAAAACGAAAACACATCATACCGAAACTTATGGGATACAGCAAAAGCAGTTCTAAGAGGGAAGTTTATAGTAATAAATGCCCATATTAAGAAAAAAAGAAATATATTAAATAGACAGCTTAATTTTATACCTCAAGGAACTAGAAAAAGAACAACCAAGGCCAAAGTTAGCAGAAGGAAGGAAATAAAGATCAGAGCAGAAAGAAATGAAATAGACTAGAAAAATAGAAAAGATTAATGAAACTGAGAACTTCTTTTTGAAAATATAAGTAAAATTGACAAATCTTTATCTATACTACAAAAAAAGAAAGAAGACTAAAATAAAGTCGGAAATAAAAGTGTTACCGAACCAGTTTCATTTTGCCTGACCTGAAGCAAGCTGAAATGCTGAGTCTCTGAGGTTTGAGGCAAAGAGAGTGTTTATTCACAAGGCAGCCAAGGGAGGAAACTGGATAATAAATCTCATATCTGCCTCCCCAAAGGCAAGGGGCTGAGGTATTTATAGGATAAAGAACAAAGAAGCAGGCATGGGAAGCAAGCATGGGGAGCATGGGAAAAGGTGATTGGAAAAAGGTGCGGTAATCATCCTTCTGCGCAGGTGTAACTAAGCTACACATTCAAAAATGGAGGCCCTTAGCAGGATCTGAAGGTGGAGTTTTCGGCCCTCTGATGGTAACAGTCACCAAGCAGACACTGAAGCATGCCCAGATGGAGGGTCAGTGGTTCTATACAGTCTTAACCAGCTCAGCTCAAACTAGGCACAGCTGACTCCAAGTTCCTGGAAAATGACTTGGACAAACATCTTATTGTTTAGGCTGCCTGCAGCTTGGAGGACATGCAAGCCTTTTGTAGCAGTAAGTAAAATGACCTTGATTAGTATAAGCAGGTGAAATGGATTTGACTAATGATCACCCATGGTTTCAGGAGGAGACATAAAACTGATGTCACAGAAATGTAAAGGATTTTATGAGACTACTATGAACAATCATACACCAACAAATTGGGTGGCCTAAAAGAAATGGATAAATTCCTAGAACTATACAACCTAGTTTGAATCATGAAAATATAGTAAATCTGAGTATACCTTTAACTAGTAAGGACATTGAATCAGTAATCAAAAGTCTTCCAACAGAAAAAGCCCAGAGCCAGATGTCTTCACTGGTGAACTCAAGCAGACATTTAAACAAGAATTAATGTCAATCCTTCTCAAAAATTGAAGAGGAGGGAACATTCCAAAACATGGGAGTTCAGGAAGACTACATTTTGATGCCCTGACTCCTGGGAATCAAGGAAGAGTTCCATTTCAATTATAGATATTAATAAATAATTTGTATGTATATATATGTATATATATATATATATCTCCAACTATTATGTATATTAAGTTATCCAAATATACATATTTCACACACACACACACACACACACACATACAATATTTGGATGACTTTCTTTTCTGGACTTATGTTCATTCCTAAATGCTTCATATTAGGCTATTCCTGAAGGTAGAAATGGAATCTTACCTGATTATGAGCAGTTGCAATTTTTATATATGCAAAACAGATGAGGGAGAATTTGCAGTTTTTCAGATGACTTTAACCAACCTGAATGTATTGCATTATATAACAAGAACACTATACCAGATGTTAAAAGAAGTGGCATTCAATGGCAATTCTAGGATTACTGTGTGAATATGGGTTCCTACTATGCTTTCTAACCTTGGTCTTTATATCTTTAAATAGGTATAATTATACCTGCCCTAATATCCTCACTGCTCTCATAATAATTATGTAAGGCAATATATTAAAAAGTGCTTTGTAATCTGTAAAGTACTGTTAAGTACTGTTAAAATTTGTACCCCCTGTTCAGATCTTTACATATCCCTGTATACCTCACCATTGGAATTATCTGTCTAAAATGAAAAACATTTTCTTTTATGTATAAGAATACTGTATATTATCATCACATATTTAAGTCAGATGTACACTGTACATAACATGGTATATGCAAAATTAATACTTATGAAAAATTTAAAAAAATAATCCATGCTCTAATAGTATACTTATGCCCAAACATACATATGAAATAATAAATAAATCATGACATAACCTAACACTTTACATTGTAAATAATATTGCTATTCTACACAGAGGTTTCATGTGTAGAATTGCTCTGAGAAAGCACTGCTCTATAAAAGTAAGACGTGGAAAATAAACACTGAACAGACATTGTTACTGCAATACAAAAGCCAGCAGAAATAGCTCTGTAATCAATATTTAAACTGTCATAATAAGGAGCCAAAAATTCAAACCATCCTTAAAAATTAGACAGAATAGAATAAGGTACTTTATACTAAAACTTCTAGAGATATCGCTCAGGTACTTATAAGACCACAAACTAACAAAATCCTAGTTTGAACTTATCACTTGGAGATTTCATGGCTAACTCTACATCAAGGGGAATTTGCAAGCCCTAAAATAATTGAAGCTGGAAGGCTGAACAGTCAATATCTGGGGCTCCCCAGAAGTGAAGGAAAAGCAGTTCAAATTTGTTTAACAAAACCATGTTTTCGAACTAACTTTAATTTATTCAAGAGGGCCATTACACTTGTTATTTTTAAAAGGAAACTTCTTAATTGGAACTAAATCATTCATTGCTCACTGTGATACAAGTTTTATACCCTTAGGTTCCATGTGATTACTCATATGTTCAGCTGACAGAAAGGAGAAAAAAGCTATCCTAATGACTTAGCTTGGCTTTGACTCACTGGTTCTCATCTAACTTTAACTTCCAATCTCAGTTACAGACTGTGTTAAAGCTGGGGGAAATAACATTTTGGTAGATGGTAAAGGATAAGTACAAGACATTTCAAGTTGCTGAAGCTTTCATTAAATTCCTCATGCTAGGGCTTCCCTGCTGGCGCAGCGGTTGAGAGTCCGCCTGCCGATGCAGGGGACACGGGTTCGTGCCCTGACCCGGGAAGATCCCACATGCCGCGGAGCGGCTGGGCCCGTGAGCCATGGCCGCTGAGCCTGCGCCGTCCAGAGCCTGTGCCCTGCAATGGGAGAGGCCACAACAGTGAGATGCCCGCGTACCGCAAAAAAAAAAAAAAAAAAAAAAAAATTCCTCATGCTATTTCAAATCTTACAGCTATTTAAATGAAGGGCTAAGACTTTTCTGTTGTATTTACTTAAGAGCTTAAAAGGTATTGTTTAGAATGCAGCAGTCAACGTAATGAATGGTGTGATTAGACGTTTATTTTGACCGTGCTCAATGACGACTCAATTATGCCCCCACAGTCAAACTAGCACGACATCAAAATGTCTAAGGATCTGAGTATTTATGAGGTGACAACAACCCACATACTAAACAGTTTGCTAGAATTCTGTCACTGCAACATATGAATAGAACATTTGGGTGTTAGCCTAATGCACCTAAAGTCAATTTGGAACTTTGGCCAAAAGAAGTAAAATTATACTTAAGCACTTCATGCAAGTTACAAAAGAGAAGATATTCTTGAATAATAAAATGCATATTTGTAGAATCAAAGAATGTCAGTGTTAGAAAGAATACTGAGGTCATTTAAATCAGGTTTTGCTTTTTTTTTTTTAATTTGGAACTGAGATTCAGACATTTTAATAGGCTTATCCAAGATTAAAAAGTTAAAAGACAGGGCTGAGTCAGTAATCCAAAGCTCTTAATTCAGATGTTTGTTTTTCTTTCTATCATGCCAAAGTGCTTCCTGGAAATTAAAATTAACTATAACATGTCAAAAAAATACATCATTAAAAAATAGGGATTTGGGGTACTGCTGCATATAACCTTATATTTTTCTAATCAGTTGTGTAAGATCTTATTAGGAGAAAAAAATAGATATTCTAAAAAGGTTCTTATCACTCTCAGAATACTGAATTTCTATGACTAACCTAAAACCTTCAAAATGTGGAGTTGATCTAAAGTGAATAAGATATAAAAGGTCTTTGTTGAATTTCTGGAAAAAAAGTTGTCAAATTAGCAAAACATAGTATGTGTTTTAGATTCTAGTATACAAAATGGTAGAATTGTGCAAAGGCAAAAATATTAAAAAGTATTAATAAATATTAAAAAGTCAGAAATCTTGGTGTCTCTGCCAATTCACAACTTTGTAATCTAGTGTAATTCACTTAAACCCTTTGAGCATTGCTTTTAATAACTACATAGTTGGTTCCCATATGATTTCACTGAATTCAAATATGCACACTTCATACTTTGAAACAATCACCTAAGTTTCATTACATATGCTATGGAATAATGCTCTCAAGCTATCATATCATGGTAGTTCCTCCCTGTTGGGAAAGCTGAGACTCTCCAACACATATTTACTCCCAAAACAGAGTTCTCTTGGAATTCCCAGATGGATTTTGTTGGCAATTCATAGCTAGTTTTGCCTCAGATGGCCTAACCTCCTTCCTGTTAACCTTCTATCTTGAACTCCAAGTTAACGATGGGTCAGTTATCTAAATCTTCTGAAGGGAGTTAGTGACACTGTAGCCTATCTTTGGCTGCCACCTTGAGATCCAGGGTTCCTAGTCATCTTTGAATTTTCTCACCAGACTATTTGGGCACATAGAAGCAGCACCAACAAAAAGCATAATTGGGATATATACGACTTTAATACTTTGGAATATATATCCCATTTTATAATATTTGAATCAATAATTCACTTCCAGACATTCAACTTTCAAACAGATATGCTTCTATATCAAACAATAATAACAATACTCCTCTTCCCTTCTATCCAAAGGATCTGGGAGAAAGCAAAATATAATACACATATATATAATCTGTGATAAATGCAACCATGAACCTTATTTCTCCTTCTGCTTTTTTGAACTTGCTGATGCTCTGCAAACTAAGTATCTTGAATGACTCTGTAAAAGTTTCTATTCTAAATTCTTAGCATTATTCTTCCCTATCCTCTAGAAAGTCCTACCCAAGTAGCTCAAGCAGAATAGAAAAGACACACATTATTCAAAGGACAAATTTTAATGAAAGTTTCAATTATTAAATATATTTCCAGCCCATTACTGATATAAATGGCATGTATTCCAGGAATGCTATATATTCCTATTCCAGTAGGAAAAGTAAAGAAAAAAGAAAATTAACTTTAAAACTTTTTTATTATTGAAATTTTACTTTAATTTTGAAATATCAAATGTATATTATTTAACAGCTGGGAAGTATATAGTAAACTCAATCTCTGTGTAGACATTACTCAAAATAGGGATGCTTATTCTCCTAAACTCACCTCTGAAATAGAGACCAGCAGACAGAGGGAGCCATTCTTCTTAGGAATTGTAATGAATTCAAGCATACTCATTAACTTTATAGCAGCTCTTTTAGTTTCACAGTGAAACATAAAAACATTTATCTTATTGGAAAGAATACCAAGTACTTATCTTGATACTTGATGAGAAGAAATTTGTTCTACTGTTTTAAATGCATGGGTGGTAAAGCAAGACACAGAAATATTTTTGTTAGACAGTTTCATTCTAATAGGATCTTCTATAACAGAAATGACCTACAGTAAAATAATTCAAAATACTCCCTCTTCTGAAGGTGATTTCCACATAAAATTTGAACACAACTTTAAATAGCACATTACTATGATATGAATTTGAATGACCTTTGAAGGAATAATATTTTCTAGTGATGTTAGAGGTTTGCTGATATATATTTTGTTCAAGTAGTTTACTCACTGTTCCTGTATGATCAACCTCAAGCCATCACTGTTTAAATGACCCAAAGTGCTTAATTTATTTCTAAGTATGCATCCTAGGGGAATTCTATACCTTTTGGTCAAATATGACTTAATAAGCAATACTATGTTAATCATACTAAGCTAGTAAGACAACCAAGGTTATCTCGGTAGAAGGGTGATATAATGCTGTTAATAACATCTGGTTACAATACACAAGACGTCTTATACAAATGCAAAGTGTGCGTTTTAAGGAAACATGAAATAATTTTCCTCTTATAGAAAGCCCTCAACATTAATTTGGAGCTATCTTCTAATATAATTTAAACTGTTCAATAAATGGTCATTATATAATTGTTTAATTATTTGAAAATTATTTTTAAAAATTAGATGCTTATTAATATCTTATAATTAACTCAGCTGTAACTGAATGTAAAAAAAACCTTAAAAATAGAAGACAAATGTGAATATTCAAATGACTATACAGTGAAAAATCTTTTTACACAAATCATGAAAGGCAGAAGTAATGGGAAATATCAATAGACTTGACATAATAATTTAAACAATAAATACATACATTCAAATATACCACCAAAAGTTGAAGATGCCAACTTATAAAAAATAATAACAAGTGATAAAAATGAGTCACTCATTAAAAAAACTTCAAAATGACATGAAATTGCTTCAGAAATGGAGGTACATCAATGAAAAAATATCATATATTTAAAATCAATCTCACCATTTAAAAAACAATATAAAACAGCAAAAAAAAAAAGGAAAAATGTATTACTGAGAAAAAGTACAAATTGCTTCCTCTCTTCAGGATATACTATAACCAAATAATTTTCTACCCTTAGACATACATAATAAGAAAATAATTGAGTATATGCACAAAGGTATATAAAGGTATGTCTCTATTTCTAGAAGCAATATGTATAGTACTCACAATCAATGTCACGTTAAGGCAGGAGTACAAAGATTAAGGTGGGCTGGTGACAATTGTAATTGGAGTTAGCATGACCTATGTAGGTGAAATAACAGCTTCTCTTGCAGCCCATCACTACCATGCAGCAAAGTTACTCAACTATTTCTGAATCTTCCATGTTTTCAACAGAAGCAGAAATTTCTAAAAATTTTCAAAATACAAGTATTGATATAAAAATCAACTTTTAAAAATTGTGATCAGTAACAACAAAATACATCATTGGATTAAATTCAACCTGCTACCAAGTTGCAACATTAGATATAATGGAACCGTATATACTGGTAATATCATGGTATGATAGAAAAATATTGGCATAAAAATGTTCATAGTAATTTATAAATGAAAAAGTAGTCTACCTTATTTAAAATAAAAATGATGGATGGACCTAGAGATTGTCATACTGAGCAAAGTAAGTCAGAGAAAGACAAATATCATATGATATCACTTATACGTGGAATCTAAAGAAATGGCACAAATGAACATATCTACAAAACAGGAGTCACAGATGTAGGAAACAAACTTGTGGTTACCAGGGGGTAAAGGGTGGAGGAGGGATAAATTGGGATATTGGGATTGACATATACACACTACTATATGTAGAATAGATACCTAATAAGAACCTACTGAACAGCACAGGGAACTCTATTCAATACTCTGTAATAACCTCTGTGGGAATAGAATCTAAAAAAAGAGTGGATATATATGTATGTATAACTGACTCACTTTGCTGTATAGCAGAAACTAACACAACATTGTAAATCAACTATACTCCAATTAGAATTTTTTTTTAAAAATCCATAAAATAAAATTAAAATGGGCTGACAGAGAATTACAGGCAACTAGAAATTAACAGGGATATCTTTCAATAGTAGAACTGATGACATCTATTTTTTCTTTCTGTATTTTTCAAGTTTTCATTATTAGGAAGTATTATTCTGAAATTAGAAAAAGCAAAAGTAACATTCTGAGTAATATAGAAATGTGTACCGAGAAGTATGGTGTGTTGTAGCAAAATCTTATCTAGGGGTCAGCTAGTAGGCAGCAAGGAAATTATGAGTCTGGGAAGATGGTGACCCCTGATGCATGCATGGCATGAACTGAAAGATTGATAACACCGTGGACTGAGGTAACTTGGGAAGTACAGCTGTACCTAATGAAGTTCTAGTGTTAGTAAGCATAAGTAAGAATACAGAATATTAGTATTGGATGATAGTTGATGCCTGCATTAGGGAGGTATTACAAGAAACAGATGACCTTGTAAATAAATGGCCAGTTTATAAGCAGGACTAGGATGGAATATAGTCTACAAAGATCACTGTCTGAGATACATCTCCCATCCTTTTTCACTCCAAATAGGGGCATTTATAATAGTTACTCTGTCCCTGTTTCATATTATACATTGAGTGTGAGGTAGAGCAGATAGATTTTATTTGTAAGTTCTAGATCAAGAGGAGACTCCCATGGAGAGATGTAACACTATGGAACACTCAGTAACACTTTTCTTATAAAAATGTATAATCACTACAATTACTGCAAGGAATAAAAGACTCTAAAGTAATACACAGTGTGTTCATAAAAGCCCAATTATGTGCCCATATTTTTGCTGAAGAGAAACTACAAAACAGCAAAAGACTAGTCCAATAGATCAATGAGTGTCAGCAGAATTTCATCAAATATTTCACTGACAGAATCAGATAGTTCCATGACAGGGTAATACCTGCATTTAAATTACATTCTCTTTCTAATAATACGCACACATATTCAGAGAAATGGTAGTATTGATTCCATATTGTTTTAGAGTGAATTCGTCTAATAATTTCTCTGGTGCTCCCTTTTAATTTTTATCCTCCAAATTATCTGTCTGATAATGACCATTTAAATTGAGAAAGCTCTGATTACATTACACCCTTCAGTTCAGAGTGGCAGCGGGTAAGACTCTGGCTGCAGATCTTAAGCTGGAGACTCAACCTGAGAGACAGCTCTCCCTCTCACAGTAGTCAGCTTTTAGAATTGAACACAATTCTATGACTGTATTTTCCATCTAAACTTTTAGGTTAATCTTACTCTTTTAATTGATGCTACTGAGTAGTATAGGAGACTGAAGGCCACTGTTTTGTTCTGAAAAACAAATGAAGAAAGGTGTTACATGTCCTTCTTTCTGTGACGTAGCATAAACACAATCCCAGAAGAAAGTCATAGGTTTTTTTTAACCTGTATTGCTTTTTTTTTAATTGTAGCTACTCAAAGCCAAAAACGCTGAACACCAGAAAATCTACCATCTCTCTGTTAATCTGTTTTGTTTTGTTGTTTCATTTTTTTAACTGAACTAGTCATTCAGTAGGAAAATTCACTTAGGTAAGACTTTTCAGGTATCCTCTCACAGGATTAAAGCAGTTGTTAATTCGTTGTAGTTTTTTATCTGTGAATCTATTTTCCTAATTCTGGAAAGCTTAATATTCCTAAGAGTGTCCTAATAGCAAAAACAAATGAAAAATTTCAACTTCATTTTTATTTAAATATATAAAAATACACATTTTCCCTTTTAGGATCATGACAAACACTTTAATTCTATAAGAAGATATTTTTATACACCTGAAACTATCAAGTGGTCATATCTGATATTGTCCTTTCCACTGTTCTCCTCCCAAATACTTGTTCAAAACCCTTGCCTTTAAAGAGCCTGAACTGTGTGTCAAGCACTACCATAAACATGCTACTTGAATTATCTCATCGAAGCCTGGCAATACTCAGGAGGTACTAGCAGTGAGGAAAGCAAAGCAAAGAAACTTCAAGGAAAAAATGTCCAGCTTCAGAGCAGCTAAACATTAGAGTTCAACTACTGACCCTGTACCATTAACCACTTTTTGTACTGACTTACAAAGGCCTAGAGGGAGGTCAATCCATTAGAAGCATGATCTAAAGAATGTGGTTTGGCCTCCAATATCCTAATCTGATGAATACACATGAAGAGAACATGCCTAACAAGATGACCAAAAAATCAGGAAGAAGAACTTGTAATGCACTTTATAAGACAGAAAGGAACTCAGTAGAGTTTGGAATTAAATTAAAAGGTAAATATGTGTAAATAATAAAAGCACAATAATACATTTATACTTTTAACACTGTGCAGGTAAAACTTTCTTTTCAAGAAAAGCTATCCATATCTTATAAAAAAGGCACCCACTTATGTTGATGCATCAAACCCAATAATCCCTGTTATTTAAATGCTAAAAATAAGATATATTTCTTTTAGTGAAGAAAGAAAAACATCAAATAGTCATAAAATTAATTTCTAAGAATATAAAATATAGACTTGAAAGTTAGGGAAATATATATATATAAATGTAACAAATGTGAAACTACATCAGAATAAAAAATCCTCAAAGTAAAATTGGTGCTGGCAACAAGCAATCATATACTGCTAAATGTGAAATTAATAAGATTAATCAAAAGTCGTAAAATTATAGCTGACAGCAATTTTTTTAAATGCCATCAAAAGCCCTTAAAGTGTAAGAATCAAGAACATAGTATCTGGAGCTTAATTTGAACCCAGATTCCATCTTTTACATACTGAATAACTGAACAGACATTTTCTTATAACTGGGAAAATAATAATATGTATTTTATGAGGTTATAAGGATTAAATGAGTTAATAAATGTAAAGTACTTAAAGTAATAACTTGCATAAAATAATTACTGGATTATAATTTATTATTTTGCTAATCTATATTTTTTAGGCTAAGCATATTTTAATGAAGATAGAACTATTACATATATTTTGTAAATTTCTAAAATGCTTTTCATTACCTATCATGTAGAAAAATATAGCTTTCCAAAAGAATCATACTTTTATCATATATACTTAATATAGAAGTCATATATAATATTTATTTTACAAATACTGGACTGCCATAATTATTAATCAGTTTAAAGCTCATTAGGGTAAGTCTTCACTAGTCAACTTTTTATTTATTAAATTTTTGCCTAGAGTAATAAGTCTTCTTTCCTAATATTTTATTCCTAAGACCACAATCTTTCTTTTCCCATTAAAAGGATGAGTAAGGGTACTACTGATTTCCCCCACCCTATTTTTGTTTATCAGTATGCTCCTACCTGATAATATGTGCACAATTAATAATACAGACTTACTGTGCTTTTTCACCAAGTTTAACCTGTTATTTCAGGAAACAGAATATTTACAAGTGGGTCTGCAATTCCTTGATACATTCCAAATGTTATCAATATATCATGGCCCAGATGAATTCGAAATGTCAATAGAAAATCATTCCCGGAGTTAAGTACACACCATATATTTTAAAGAGTGCATAACTGTAGGGAGTTTGGGAACTGTGGGCATTCTTTAAAAATCAGTGTTCTTAGAGAGAGGAGGAAGATGGCAAAAGAGTAAGACGCGGAGATCAACTTCCTCCCCACAGATACACGAGAAACACATCTACACGTGGAACAACTCCTACAGAAAACCTACTGAATGCTGGCAGAAGACCTCAGACCTCCCAAAAGGCAAGAAACTCCCCACGTACCTGGGAAGGGCAAAAGAAAAAAGAATGAACAGAGACAGGAGAATAGGGACGGGACCTGCACCAGTGGGAGGGAGCCGTGAAGGAGGAATGGTTTCCACACACTAGGAAGCCCCTTTGCGGGCGGAGACTGCGGGTGGCGGAGGGGTAAGCTTCGGAGCCGCGGAGGAGAACACAGCAACAGGGGTGCGGAGGGAAAAGGGGAGAGATTCCCGCACAGAGGGTCAGGGCCGACCGGCACTCACCAGGCCGAGAGGCTTGTCTACTCACCCGCCGGGGCGGGCGGGGCTGGGAGCTGAGGCTCGGGCTTCAGTCGGAGCGCAGGGAGAGGACTGGGGTTGGCGGCGTGAACACAGCCTGCAGGGGATCAGTGCGCCACGGCTAGCCGGGAGGGAGTCGGGGGAAAAGTCTGGACCTGCCGAAGAGGCAACAGACTTTTTCTTCCCTCTTTGTTTGCTGGTGCGCGAGGAGAGGGGATTAAGCAAGTTGCTTAAAGGAGCTCCAGAGACGGGCGTGAGCTGCGGCTAAAAGCGCGGACCCCAGAGAAGGGCATGAGGCGCTAAGGCTGCTACTGCCGCCACCAAGAAGCCTATGTACGAGCACAGGTCACTATCCACACCTCCCCTCCTGGGAGCCTGTGCAGCCCGCCACTGCCAGGGTCCCATGATCCAGGGACAACCTCCTGGGGAGAACACACGACGCACCTCAGGCTGGTGCAACGTCACGCCGGCCTCTGCCGCCACAGGCTCACTCCGCATCCGCACCCCTCCCTCCCCCCGGCCTGAGTGAGCCAGAGCCCCCGCGTCAGCTGCTCCTTTAACCCCGTCCTGTCTGAGCGAAGAACAGACGCCCTCCAGCGACCTACACGCAGAGGCGGGTCAAAATCCAAAGCTGAGCCCCGGGAGCTGTGCGAACAAAGAAGAGAAAAGGAAATCTCTCCCAGCAGCCTCAGGAGCAGCGAATTAAATCTCCACAATCAACTTGATGTACCCTGCATCTGTGGAATACATGAATAGACAACGAATCATCCCAAATTGAGGAAGTGGACTTTGAGAGCAAGATTTATTATTTTTTCCCCTTTTCCTCTTTTTGTGAGTGTGTATGTGTATTCTTCTGTGTGAGATTTTGTCTGTATAGCTTTGCTTTCACCATTTGTCCTAGGGTTCCATCCGTCCGTTTTTTTTGTTTGTTTTTACTTAAAATTTTTTTTTCTTAATAATTATTTTAAGAATGTTATTTTATTTTATCTTACTTTATTTTATCCTCTTTCTTTCTTTCTTTCTACTTTTTCTCCCTTTTATTCTGAGCCGTGTGGATGAAAGGCTCTTGGTGCTGCAGCCAGGAGTCAGTGCTGTGCGTCTAAGGTGAGAGAGCCAACTTCAAGACACTGGTCCACAAGAGACCTCACAGCTCCACATAATATCAAACAGTGAAATCTCCGAGATCTCCATCTCAACACCAGCACCCAGCTTCACTCAACGACCAGTAAGCTACAGTGCTGGACACCCTATGCCAAACAACTAGCAAAACAGGAACACAACCCCACCCATTAGCAGAGAGGCTGCCTAAAAGCATAATAAGTCCACAGACACCCCAAAACACAACACCAGACATGGACCTGCCCACCAGAAAGACAAGATCCAGCCTCATCCACCAGAACACAGGAACTGGTCCCCTCTACCAAGAAGCCTACACAACCCACTGAACCAGCTTTAGCCACTGGGGACAGATACCAAAAACAACGGGACCTACGAACCTGCAGCCTGCAAAAAGGAGACCCCAAACACAGTAAGATAAGCAAAATGAGAAGACAGAAATACACAGAGCAGATGAAGGAGGAAGATTAAAAACCCACCAGACCTAATAAATGAAGAGGAAATAGGCAGTCTACCTGAAAAAGAATTCAGAATAATGATAGTAAAGATGATCCAAAATCTTGGAAATAGAATAGAGAAAATGCAAGAAACATTTCACAAGGACTTAGAAGAACTAAAGATGAAACAAGCAACAATGAACAACACAATAAATGAAATTAAAAATACTCTAGATGGGATCAATAGCAGAATAACTGAGGCAGAAGAATGGATAAGTGACCTGGAAGATAAAATAGTGGAAATAACTACTGCAGAGCAGGATGAAGAAAAAAGAATGAAAGGAACTGAGGACAGTCTCAGAGACATCTGGGACAACATTAAATGCACCAACATTCGAATTATAGGGGTCCCAGAAGAAGAAGAGAAAAAGAAAGGGACTGAGAAAATATTTGAAGAGATTATAGTTGAAAACTTCCCTAATATGGGAAAGGAAATAGTCAATAAAGTCCAGGAAGCACAGAGAGTCCCATACAGGATAAATCCTAGGAGAAACACGCCAAGACACATATTAATCAAACTGTCAAAAACTAAAGACAAAGAAAACATATTAAAAGCAGCAAGGGAAAAACAACAAATAACACACAAGGGAATCCCCATAAGGTTAACAGCTGATCTTTCAGCAGAAACTCTTCAAGCCAGAAGGGACAGGCAGGACATATTTAAAGTGATGAAGGAGAAAAACCTACAACCAAGATTACTCTACCCAGCAAGGATCTCATTCAGATTTGATGGAGAAATTAAAACCTTTACAGACAAGCAAAAGCTGAGAGAGTTCAGCACCACCAAACCAGCTTTACAACAAATGCTAAAGGATCCTCTCTAGGCAAGAAACACAAGAGAAGGAAAAGACCTACAATAACAAACCCAAAACCATTAAGAAAATGGGAATAGGAACATACATATCGATACTTACCTTAAATGTAAATGGACTAAATGCTCCCACCAAAGACACAGACTGGCTGAATGGATACAAAAACAACATCCATATATATGCTGTCTACAAGAGACCCACTTCAGACCTAGAGACACATACAAACTGAAAGTGAGGGGATGGAAAAAGATATTCCATGCAAATGGAAACCAAAAGAAAGTTGGAGTAGCAATTCTCATATCAGACAAAAAGAGACTTCAAAATAAAGACTATTAGAAGAGAAAAAGAAGGACACTACATAATGATCAAGGGATCGATCCAAGGAGACGATATAACAATTGTAAATATTTATGCACCGAACATAGGAGCACCTCAATACATAAGGCAAATACTAACAGCCATAAAAGCAGGAATCGACAGTAACACAATCATAGAGGAGACTTTAAAACCCCACTTTCACCAATGGACAGATCATCCAAAATGAAAATAAATAAGGACACACAAGCTATAAATGATACATTAAACAAGATGGACTTAATTGATATTTATAGGACATTCCATCCAAAAACAACAGAATACACATTTTTCTCAAGTGCTCATGGAACATTCTCCAGGATAGACCACATCTTGGGTCACAAATCAAGCCTTGGTAAATTTAAGAAAATTGAAATTGTATCAAGTATCTTTTCCGACCACAACGCTATGAGACTAGATATCAATTACAGGAAAAGATCTGTAAAAAATACAAACACATGGAGGCTCAACTATACACTACTTAATAACGAAGTGATCACTGAAGAAACCAAAGAGGAAATAAAAAAATACCTAGAAACAAATGACAATGGAGACACGACGACCCAAAACCTATGGGATGCAGCAAAAGCAGTTCTAAGAGGGAAGTTTATAGCAATACAATCCTACCTTAAGAAACAGGAAACATCTCGAATAAACAACCTAACCTTGCACCTAAAGCAATTAGAGAAAGAAGAACAAAAAAAACCCAAAGTTAGCAGAAGGAAAGAAATCATAAAGATCACATCAGAAATAAATGAAAAAGAAATGAAGGAAACAATAGCAAAGATCAATAAAACTAAAAGCTGATTCTTTGAAAAGATAAACAAAATTGATAAACCATTAGCCAGACTCATCAAGAAAAAAAGGGAGAAGACTCAAATCAATAGAATTAGAAATGAAAAAGGAGAAGTAACAACTGACACTGCAGAAATACAAAAGATCATGAGAGATTACTACAAGCAACTCTATGCCAATAAAATGGACAGTCTAGAAGAAATGGACAAATTCTTAGAAATGCACAACCTACCAAGACTGAACCAGGAAGAAATAGAAAATATGAACAGACCAATCACAGGCACTGAAATTGAGACTGTGATTAAAAATCTTCCAACAAACAAAAGCCCAGGACCAGATGGCTTCACAGGCAAATTCTATCAAACATTTAGAGAAAAGCTAACACCTATCCTTCTCAAACTCTTCCAAAATATAGCAGAGGGAGCAACACTCCCAAACTCATTCTACAAGGCAACCATCACCCTGATACCAAAACCAGACAAAGATGTCACAAAGAAAGAAAACTACAGGCCAATATCACTGATGAACATAGATGCAAAAATCCTCAACAAAATACTAGCAAACAGACTCCAACAGCACATTAAAAAGATCATACACCATGATCAAGTGGGGTATATTCCAGGAATGCAAGGATTCTTCAATATATGCAAATCAATCAACGTGATACACCATATTAACAAATTGAAGGAGAAAAACCATATGATCATCTTAATAGATGCAGAGAAAGCTTTTGACAAAATTCAACACCCATTTATGATAAAAACCCTGCAGAAAGTAGGCATAGAAGGAACTTTCCTCAGCATAATAAAAGTCATATATGACAAACCCACAGCCAACATTGTCCTCAGTGGTGAAAAACTGAAAGCATTTCCACTAAGATCAGGAACAAGACAAGGTTGCCCACTCTCACCACTCTTATTCAACATAGTTTTGGAAGTTTTAGCCACAGAAATCAGAGAAGAAAAGGAAATAAAAGGAATCCAAATCAGAAAAGAAGAAGTAAAGCTGTCACTGTTGGCAGATGACATGATACTATACATAGAGAATCCTAAAGATGCTACTAGAAAACTGCTAGAGCTAATCAATGAATTTGGTAAAGTAGCAGGATACAAAATTAATGCACAGAAATCTCTGGCATTCCTATACAATAATGATGAAAAATCTGAAAGTGAAATCAAGAAAACACTCCCATTTACCACTGCAACAAAAAGAATAAACTATCTAGGAATAAACCTACCTAAGGAGACAAAAGACCTGTATGCAGAAAATTATAAGACACTGATGAAAGAAATTAAAGATGATACAAAGAGATGGAGAAATATACCATGTTCTTGGATTGGAAGAATCAACATTGTGAAAATGACTCTACTACCCAAAGCAATCTACAGATTCAATGCAATCCCAATCAAACTGCCAATGGCATTTTTCACAGAACTAGAAGAAAAAATTTCACAATTTGTATGGAAACACAAAAGACCCCAAATAGCCAAAGCAATCTTGAGAACGAACAACAGAGCTGGAGGAATCAGGCTCCCTGACTTCAGACTATACTACAAAGCTACAGTAATCAAGACAGTATGGTACTGGCACAAAACAGAAATATAGATCAATGGAACAGGATAGAAAGCCCAGAGATAAACCCACGCACATATGGTCACCTTATCTTTTATAAAGGAGGCAGGAATGTACAATGGAGAAAGGACAGCCTCTTCAATAAGTGGTGCTGGGAAAACTGGACAGGTACATGTAAAAGTATGAGATTAGATCACTCCCTAACACCATACACAAAAATAAGCTCAAAATGGATTAAAGTCCTAAATGTAAGGCCAGAAACTATCAAACTCTTAGAGGAAAACATAGGCAGAACACTCTATGACATAAATCACAGCAAGATCCTTTTTGACCCACCTCCTAGAGAAATGGAAATATAAACAAAAATAAACAAATGGGACACAATAAGACTTAAGCTTTTGCACAGCAAAGGAAACCATAAACAAGACAAAAAGACAACCCTCAGAATGGGAGAAAATATTTGCAAATGAAGCAACTGACAAAGGATTAATCTCCAAAATTTACACACAGCTCATGCAGCTCACTATCAAAAAAACAAACAACCCAATCCAAAACTGGGCAGAAGACCTAAGACATTTCTCCAAAGAAGGTATACAGACTGCCAACAAACACATGAAAGAATGCTCAACATCATTAATCATTAGAGAAGTGCAAATCAAAACTACAATGAGATATCATCTCACATTGGTCAGAATGGCCATCATCAAAAAATCTAGAAACAATAAATGCTGGAGAGGGTGTGGAGAAAAGGGAACACTCTTGCACTGCTGGTGGGAATGTGAATTGGTACAGCCACTACGGAGAACAGTATGGAGGTTCCTTAAAAAACTACAAATAGAACTACCATATGACCCAGCAATCCCACTACTGAGCATATACCCTGAGAAAACCATAATTCAAAAAGAGTCATGTTATGAAATGTTCATTGCAGTTCTATTTACAATAGCCAGGACATGGAAACACCCTAAGTGTCCATCATCGGATGAATGGACAAAGAAGATGTGGCACATATATACAATGGAATATTACTCAGCCATAAAAAGAAATGAAATTGAGTTACTTGTAGTGAGGTGGATGGACCTAGAGTCTGTCACAGAGAGTGAAGTAAGTCAGAAAGAGGAAGACAAATACAGTATTCTAACACATATATATGGAATTTAAGGAAAAAAAATGTCATGAAGAACCTAGGGGTAAGACGGGAATAAAGACACAGACCTACTAGAGAATGGACTTGAGGATATGGGGAGGGGGAAGGGTAAGCTGTGACAAAGTGAGAGAGTGGCATGGACATATATACACTACCAAACAAAATAGATAGCTAGTGGGAAGCAGCCGCATAGCACAAGGGAGATCAGCTCGGTGCTTTGTGACCACCTGGATGGGTGGAATAGTGAGGGTGGGAGGAAGGGAGACACAAGCGGGAGGAGATATGGGAACATATGTATATGTATAACTGATTCACTTTGTTATAAAGCAGAAACTAACACACTATTGTAAAGCAATTATACTCCAATAAAGATGTAAAAAAAAAAATCAGTGTTCTTGTTTTTCTTGTGTATGTGTTGTATGCATCTGCATAGGGTTATAATTTTTATAGTTCTGGTTACAAAAATATAAAATCAAATTACACTCCCTCACATCCCCACAAAGTGGTCAGCAAGAATACACATATATATACACATACATAAATGTGTATATATATGTATATATATATATATATATATAGCTATGTCTCCTAAAAACGTACCACAATATTTTTAATGTCAGTAAAATATTTCTTAGAGAAAACAATAAAACAACTGAAAACTTGGATTATTAGTTTTCAGGTTTATTACAAAGTCAAAAGAAATATGTAATTTAGCAATGGTAGAGTAATCAATATATTATTTTTCAAATGTATTATTTTCAGGACTCAATACCTATAGCACTTTAAAATTAAACTGTATAAAATATGTTGCAATCAATGATATCTGCTCAACTTTATACATACATCTTCACAGCTAAAGACCCTTTTAATAATTTTAAATTATGTTTAACATTTATGAACCCATTTAAGAGAGCATAAAATGTTATGCAGATGCTAACTTAATACATCATGCATTACCTTAAAACTGTTCTGAATAATACATATTGTGTTAATTATGCAAAATTATTTTTAGACAGTACTTAGATTCCATTGACTCATCAAATGATTAAATCATAACATAGGTGAACACAATTTTTACTCTTCTAAGTATATGGAACTCTATAAGAATGTACAGTATAAATAATTATTTGAATAACATTTGGCTTATGTGTTTTAGCAAATAAAATAAGAACTGGGACAATACGGATTTTTAACTTATACCTATTTGATTCTTAGTTATCCTTTTAAAAATGTTCTTACAAAGGGATTTTGAATCAAAACATTAGATTAATTAATAATTAATTAATTATTTAATTTCTCTGAAAAATCTGTCCATAATAGCAATGGGGAAAGGACTTCAGAGTGAAAAGGGATAGACATGGTAATTAGAATAAAAAGTTCAATAAATCTAAGAGAAAATTCTTATATATATATATATACACACATGCATAAACATATATAGTTTGCTTATTATTTGAAGTATGTAAGAAAAACAGCAATATGAGAAAATAACCTTGTATTTTTTTTTTTACATCATTCATAGTTAAATATCTCAAGTCTAAACTGACAGTTTTACTTCCTTTTGCTTCCTTGCTTCACACCTGAAAGGAATACAACACTAAAAAAGAGGTGAGGATTTAAGTGAGTAATTCACAAATAAAAATTGTAGGAAAGTTACAAAATACCTAAAGTCACATAAATCATTTCTAATGTTTTATTCATCTTTAAAACAGAAGCCAATATTTATATTTCACCCTATTTTATGCAGCTGTAGCATACAGTCCAGAAACAATTCAGTGTAAGAGTATTTTTACATAAATTATAAGTCATTTTATTTAAATTATGTGGTCGACCAACCATGGCTATTTTGCTGGATTAGTACCCAAGGAGATATAATTCTTAGAAGACAATTATGGTATAGTTTTAAGAATTAAAAAAAAGTAACAAAGAATCACTTTTCACCAGGAATCAAACTTCTAGTTGACATCGCATAAAACAATTTCTCAAATTGTCTGGTGAAAGAAGAACTGCAAGAAACAGGCAGGCAAATATCTTCCCTCCACTCCCAGAGATAACAATATTGACTGGACCCAGGCACTATGATTTCTCCTGCCTCTTGAATTTATTCTCTGTTCCACAATTCTGTCTTCTAGTCTGATCCCACTGGTAACCCCCCTGCCAATGGCAAACCAAGAAAGAGAATCTTACTTGTGGTCCGCTTACCTGATATGTCTCTAGTCCCTGGATCCCATCTTCTGTTCCCTAGATTTATTAACAATAATGTCATTTTCTCCTCATCCAAAGGTCATTTATGTACTCAAGCTGTTGTATCTTGCTTGCACCTGAAGTCTTTGGACAGACTTTGGCACTCCAGATATGAGATATTAAACAGCAGAGACCAGCAGATCTCAAACAGGTTGTAGTGATGGCCTTATCTACATGTGACTGTGGTTTGTGAGACTTTTAATTGTAGGGGTTTTTGTCTGAGGACTTTAAAACCCTCACTGGAAACACGTGTTGGATTTGTCTTTCTCTAATGGTCCTCTATTAAAATGCAAAACAACCTGTTAAGGAATCCATTAAATAACTGACTTAGTGTGAATGGATTTTCTCAGGTAGCATGGAGGAATTTAATGTAAACACAAATGGTGTATGTGGGAGAGGAACCATTCTGATTTTAAGACTATAGAACAGAGATGAGAATGTATATAACACTGTAGTTGATGAAAAAATATATTTATCTGGTATTTGTGAAATCACTTTAAGAGATAATATCTTCTAAAGATATGATGTGTTTTATATCAGAGCACAGAGGAGGGGGAGAGTGGGGAAAAGATGAGTCACAGCTTTTAGGTTTTCTTGGACAGAGCTTGGGTAATCATTTTTTAAAACTGGCAATAATGGATACTCAGATTTTCTAATAGTATATTACTTTGAAAAAAACTGTCAGAAAATATATCATTAGGGGAAAATTCAATGTTTCCTTTGGTATAGATGGTAGCTAAAGATGTTTCAAGGGTAGAATTATGCAAAATATTACTCATCACAATGGCTCCACAAAGATCCCCTCTCTCTCACCACCATGGGGACAGGGGTTATATAATAGAAAAAGAAGTATCTAGAACTTCCAAGCAAAATGCTATATATTTTTGTACAAAGAAGTGGATTGTCTTTGCTATCAGTGATGTCATTACTTTACAAAAAGTCTAAAATGTGGCAGGAATCCTGTACCACGTGGCATCATGTTTCAATCTCAATCATAACACCTATTATTTGGGGTTAATATAAAGCAAAAACATTCCTTTTTTAAGGTTAAGACTAGGATTAAACTAGTTTGGGGATTTCCTTCTCAGGTTTCCCACTTCTTAGGGTGTAATCAACCAAATAGCTAAAGAGGTTGTTGGAGTTTCAAAGAAAACAAGACTCCACCTAAAAATTAGCATATAATTCACATCAATATGTGCCTGTATTACTTGAGAGGTCATATTTTCTTAAAGCATGCAACCTGCATTTCTTAATTTCAACATGCACATAGTTTAAAATAGTAGTTAACCAATGTATATGCAGTTGAAAAAAGTGTCTCTTTTTTTTAAACAAAATAAGAAATACAGTATACTCTTCCTCTATCTATATTTGATGCTGTGCTGTTTTGTGCAAACCTTTTAAGTAGCAAAAAGGCTGTAAATGTTTACTATTGTGAAAACATGTTCTGTGCAAGCAGCACTGTATAAGAAAATACTATAAAATAAAGAAATCAGAACACTGATACCAGAAAGTCAATGAATACCACACATATTGATGACCCCAACAATGAATGACCAACTTCCTTTACCTGGAAAGAATGAGAGAAATTAAGAATTTCATGAAAATGTCAGTTGCAAAAAAAAAAAAAAAGACCCAAAAGAAATGACCAATTTTACCACTGGGTTCAGGATTTCATCAATCATTTCCTTCACTTTTATGGCACATTTATGAAGTTTGATTAGTGAAAACACAGAGAATTAATAGAAAAAAACTGTAGGGATTTTACTTTCTCTTTTTATAATTTCATGTAAGCTACTTGAATTACTTTGCGCTGTAAGGAAAACATGTAAATATATGAAATAAAAAGATCAGCATGTTAAACTCTTTTAAAGATTTTAAACCTTTTAAAAATTGTCCTCCATTCAGTGAGGAAGAGGTAATCATAATGTTTACTTAAAGATATCCTTTAAGCAAACCCATCAACAAACTGATATTTTTAAACGTATTAATGCTCAGTAATTGTGAAGCATTTCCATCACCTCAGTTTTAGTGCCTCCTAGTTTTAATCTCAAATGGCCACCATCCAGCACTTCAAATACACAAATGATAGAAGGTTGGTATTTGAGAATAGCCATTATCTCACAGGACAGACGTGACAATAATAATGATATTGATAATGGAAAACAAGGAAAATTCAAAAGATAAATACTAAGAAAAATTTTTAGACTAATATGAGTGTACAACACCGTCCCTAACAAAAGAAAGTTCATTAGCACCAAGCTTATATTTTTCACGGGATAATTTTTGAACTAGGAGAATTGGAATCACCCATAGTGTTAAACATGCAGTTAATTGGATCCTCTTGAACCAACTTCTCCTGTGTTAGGGGTCATAAATAATTATTATGCATTCTTAGGCACTAAAATTTCAGAAAAACTGTTTTAGACCCTAGAACTGAAGAATTTATTTGAAAGTCAATAACTACAAATGAGAGCTATTTATTTTCTCAGGATTCTCAATCCTCTTTAAAGCTTTTATCAAGCAAGGAGTCTGACCTTTGAGATAAACTTGCCCATGCAGATCTAAGATAAAAGTTGATTTTTGCTGAAGATAATCCATCCCTCTACACACACACACACACACACACACACACACACACACACACACACACCCTCAGATTTTAGCATTATTCCTTCTCTTTCACACTACCCCAATTTTCCTTAAGTACAATCCATCTTCTTAGCTACGGTCTCACCACTTCAGTTGTACTCTAGCCTCCCCCTATACCCTCTCCTCCCACCTGGCTTAACAGGAGGCCTGGGTATATTCAGTATCTATCCAACAACTGCATACAATTTATTATTGGGGTGTTAACTTATTTCAGTTCAGAGCAACCCCAACTCAGAGCTGCCCTGTGAGGAAGAATACATGAGTGATAGGGCTTACTGCAGTGAGATTTAGGTCCAAATTGGAAGCTACAAGTGTATAGAGCAAAAGAAGAAGGAAAGGAAGGAGCTCCAGATTCCACTAGTTGCAGATTATGTGAAGAATACCTTGTAGTGGAGAGATAGCAAGGAGTAATGAGGCCAGATCTTGGACCTTGTCTCTCTCTGCTTTACAGGACATCCTGGGATCGACAGCACACATGTGTGAGGAAGTTAATAAACCCATCCAACATTATTCTATTCCCACAAACGAGATTGGAAATGAAATGTAACAGCAGTTTTTCTACAGAGCCAAGTATTGCAAGTGTGGAACACTAACTGGTTCATTTATTTCACTGATTACCATATGAGGATGTGAAATCTCAGGCACTGATTTTCAGTAAACCACCCTTTTAAAGTTACCTTGCCTTTCTGTTTTCATCAATGTATCCATATTCTTGCCACAAATTTTAATACAGATTTTAAAAAATTTCCCCACAGTCCAAAAATATTGTTTGCCAAAAAATTCAAGGGCTGTTTCTATCATCGCATGCAATTTCTGCCATAGCTAATGTGCAACTATAGGGATCAATTACATACACTACATGCAAAATCTTACCATGCTGAATTGCACTCACAATATTACCCCAGTCTTATCCCAAATTATTTCTCTCAACTAAAAACGATCAGGTATTTAAATAAAAACTTCAGGCAAGGCTGGGAACAGCAAAGTCCTTCATCTTTCCTGCAGATTTTAAAACGTGTTCCATTCTCTCTACACTCACAGTGCTTTGTTACATGGGCAGCATAGGGAAAATCAGAAATGAAAGAAAACGACAATGTCCTTGATATCGTGCACTTTAAAAATAGAAGGGGAACCCCCTCCCCAGTTTACATTTAATAAAACAAGCCAACTCTCCATGCACTGCTTCTGGGCATTAAGAAAACTTGCATGGGGAAAACTTTTGCGGGGGAAATGAAGGTGATTTCCAAGCTGCTATTGCATTTATATATGACACTGATATTTATTTCCCATAATTCTTGCCCACAGGAAACACATCCGTTAAGAAACTGAATAAAATCAAGTTGGACCTTTTCAAAAAATCTGCAAGCTATCAACTTCCTGGAAAAGCTTAAATGCCCCCAACACAATCGAATAAATGTAAAGTGCGAGGCATTCCGGCGATGAGCGGCGGAAGGCAGTCCACCTTGAGAGTGCTGTGAATCTGCTTGTTCTTAAGCCTGAATCCGAAAAGGGGAGGGTGCAATGGGAAATGAAGGGGAGAAGAATGCCTCCGCTCGGTGAAACCAGACACCCTTTTGGAATCTGGGCTGAGTGCTAGAATCAGGATCCCACCCCCTTGCCTACCTCCAGGCTCCAGTAGTAAGCAGCCGCCGGCTTCCTCGCCTCCGCTCCTTCCGCAGCAGCGGACACAAGGATCCTGAGCAACCAGGAGCTTGCGTCCCGCAGAGCGCTCGTAACAAGCGCTTCTCTTGACTTACCAAATGAGAAAAAGGACAGAGACGCGCAACCAGGATGTTGGTTAAAATCCAGTTTTTAGGCACCAGCGTCCCAGAAGGTTCCGACTCTTCTTCTGTACTCTTACCCAGCTCTTTCTCCTGGCAAAGCGTTACCCAGGCACCTGGGAGCCCCTGGCAGCCGCTCCTTTTCTGCTCCGCCTGATCGCTCCAATCGCCGCCGCCGCTGCCACACTGCGCGCCCCGCTATCCACTCACCACACAGCGAGGAGGCCTGGCAGAGACAGCGCAGGGGGAGGAGAATGGATTAAACGGATAGATTTTTCGGGTAAGGGAGAAAAACTTTGATGTTGGAACCGCACACACAGGACTGAGAAGAAACCAAAACAAGTTGCAGGTGCCAGGGGCGGGGAGGACGCTTTCACCAGCTGAGATAAATCACCCCCGACTGAAACCAGGGAGAGGAAGCTCCCTGCTCCCTGAGCGATCCCCGAGCGCACCTCGTAATCTCTGGTCTTCGAGTCCACCGGAAAAGCACAGGGCATGTGCAGCCCTGTTGGTTCTCTCCTGGGGTGCAAATACCTAATGCGCCTCCCGCTGGAGAGGCTGGCGGGGACTCGGTGCAAAGAGGACAGAGACAAACGCAGACCCAGGAAGAGCGAGAAGAACCGGAGCTGCCGCCTGCAAGAGCAGAGGCGCGACTCCCTTCAGGCAAAGTGACTGCTACAAAGTCTGTTCCCTCCTGCGCAGGGACGGACACATTTAAGGACCTGAATAGACGTCAGCACCAGCTGAGCTCGAGGGGTGAACGCCAAGGCTCCCCGCCCCGCAGGTTGTAGCGCGCAGAGGGCGACCTGCTTGCGCTGTTGAGTGACTGACTTAGAGTAGAAAACAGCGCTAGTGGCGCTGCGGAGTGTCAACCCCTCAGCCCATCATCGTAAATGGTATACCGATGGTATTACTGCCGTAGGTGTGCTTACCGAATTGAACAGAGCCAGAGCTGCGTGGAGAGAGATCTGGCCACTCTGCACGCACCCAGTATTGGGTCACCAAGGCACTCAACACCTCGTTTTAAGGGAAATCACCTCCCTCTTTCGCTATGGTTTGTGTCATCATTCTGATTCATTTCTCAAAGTTAGTTGAAGTACACCGAGACGCCTTTTACATAAAGGGAATTAAATTTTTCGATCTTGAAATTCCAATCAAGACAATAATCTTCCCTTTACCCCCACATGCCTACCTACTTCCTAATTCAGAGTTACAATGGATGTAACTATTTGACGTGTAGAAAATGACCCTTACTCCTTTTCTTAGATGATTTGTATGCTTAGATACTCATTAGGAACTTAAAGAGCCTTTGCACAAGGAAGTAGTATTTCTACGTTACTCTAAGTGTCATTTTCCAATGTTTTTGTGACTATTTCCAGGTTGGCAGTGAGGAATCAAATTCAAAGTCAGAAATGTGATGAAAAGGGAATTCTTTTTCTTTATCCTTTGTAAAATAATCAATTATGTTTACAACTGAGTTTTACATTTTTACCTGAACAATGATGTAATGTGTATCAGCTATATTTTTGAAGTTACAGAGTAAGATTAAACGGAGGTGGAAAAATAATTCAGAAACAAGATTCACATTTCCACAGCCCTCTCCTAAGTTTCCCTTCAGGAAAAATAAATTACCAACTGAGAGCACTTATTAGGGGAGTAGTTGTCCTGGCTCTGTTCTGGGCACCTTGAGACTTGGCAGTATCCAGAGTAGTGAAGAAGGTATAAGAGAATGGAAAGTCCCAAGACCAAAAGAACCTGTGGTTGTGAAGAGAAGATAACACTTAACATTTTTCCCCTTTGTGCATTTCCAACCTAACCAAGGTAGATTCCCCTTGATCACTGTCACTCCAAGTCTTTTAAAAGTGACAAATAGGGCTTCCCTGGTGGCGCAGTGGTTGAGAGTCTGCCTGCCGATGCAGGGGACGCGGGTTCGTGCCCCGGTCCGGGAAGAGCCCACATGCCGCGGAGCGGCTAGGCCGCTGAGCCTGCGCGTCCGGAGCCTGTGCTCCGCAACGGGAGAGGCCACAACAGTGAGAGGCCCACGTACCGAAGGAAAAAAAAAAAAAGCGACAAATACAAACTCCTCCAGAGCAGGCTCCATATTTGCACCCTCGCGCACGACGGCCTGGTGGTCCTCCCTCTAGCGGCCGTCTAAGGGAAACACTCGTGTGTGTGTGTGTGTGTGTGTGTGTGTGAGACACAAGAGCGTGCGTGCGTGCCGGAGTGTGTGTGTGTGTGTATACGCGCAAGCGTGCGTGCGTGCCGGTTTGTGTGGGAGGGTTGATCCCTGAGAGAACCCACAGATATCTGTTGGCTCTCCATAATCCCCTCTTCGGCCTAGCTAGGACCATTCGCCTGGACGCTGCAGCTCTAGCGTTACTTCTAGAGCTTGGTTTCTTCCTCAGACGTTGGCCCTGAGTTGGGAGGGTCTGACTAAACTTCACCTAGAGGCATTGCTGTAAACGCGTTGGAAACTTTGGAAACTGGCAACAGCGACAGCATTTACGCTCTTCGTAATGAATATACCCAGAAAGATAGAAGTTGGAACTGGGGAGGGGGGCTGAACATCGAAGGGGTTTAGAAAAGCATCAACAACATAAACCAACTAGATTTTCTTCGAATAATCAGATTTCTAGTGAAACTTACTAATAAGTCAGGTTAATTTGTTTTGTTAACGCCTACACCCTGCACTCCCGCTTGGTACAGCGTCTTCCAAGTTTAGCGCTTCCTCTAAAAGCTTTTGGGTTGGGGGGAGGGCTTCATCACAGTAAAAACAGTGAAGGCTTGTGTCCGCCTGCCGTTGTTCCCTGGAACCAAGACGGTCCCTACGCACCCCCCATCTCCACGATTTTCGTGGCTTTCTGGGCGGCCAGTGAATTCAGGGATCGTCACTTGTGGCCAGCGCAGGCAAGCGTATCTGGAGAATCCCCCAGTTTTCTTCTGACTCCAGAGTCAGGGTATGAGGCGAGGGGCAACAGGGACTGAGATGGAGACATGGACGCATCCAAGCCTCCAGTGGGGAGGAAGCAAACCCGGAAGGCACTCAGTGGGAACCCCCTTCCCGGCAGGAGCCTCAGGGTGCCCTGGCCTCAGTTGGCGGGTCGGTGTTGGTTCACTGGAAGGAAAGAGACACCTCAACCCCTTAGGGATCGTCACAAGCCTAAAGGCCGGACCCCAGCGGCGCCCTTTGCCAGGTGGGCGGAGAAGGGTCGCGTTGGCCAAGAGGAGTCAGCCCTATGCCTACCCGCAAGTCGGCCTGTGTGTACGAAACCCGAGTCCTCACGTAGAGGTTGAGTCGCTGTCCTAGAAGTTGAGTCGCTTTCCCAAAGGCAGCAACGCTCAGGAAGATTTTCTAGCGCGCAACATTGCTCCCTCTCTCACCCCACTCCCACCCCCACAACAGAAAGGGCCTCGCTCTCTGCTGTTCCCTCCAACGGGCCCCGGCCCGGGCGAACACCCGCAGCTGCCCGGGAGCAGAGCCCCGGCGCCAAGCCTCTGCGCGCGATGTCACGATCTGCCGGGCAGACAGGAGCGCGCGGCCGGAGCCAGCCGCCGGGAAGATCGCGGCTATAGTTTAGGCGTCCGGAAACAAATGCCGGATAGCTTCTTCCGCGAACTGCGGGAGCCGGCGCTGGGCGACCTTGCCTTCCCCAGGGGAGCCAGCCCAGCTAGCATAGAGGGAGGGGCCACCAAACGCGGGACGAGGGCGTCTCCCGCGCTGCCGGGCGCGTCAGGAACTGCAGCCCGGGCGCCCTCTCCCGCCCGCCCGCCCTGCGCGCTGTTCTCCTGGCCTGAGCGGCAGGCGCTGCGGAAGAGCCTAAGTGAAGGGAGGAGCCCCGCGCGCCTTTGTATGAGGTCCCTCCTTCCCTATTTCCCTCTGGGACACCGACTCCGCATCCCAACCAAATCCTCGGGTCCTGCTTGTTCCTTTGAATCTGACCCGGATTCACCTGCACCCCCGCCCCGAGTTAATAGGCGACCTTAGAGAGGGTGGAACAACAGGATGGGCACTAACTAGCGTGAGAACCGTTTCTGTAGATCCAGGGATCATAGGATCAGGTTTCCAAAAGCTCTAGGAAACAACTTCCTCTTGAATATGTCCTAAAGGATCAGCCTTCTCTGCTGGGGCTTGTGATCAGTGAGAGCAAAGCTTCCTTCACTAATTAATGTAAGCATGCCTTCCTTGCTTTTTTTTTTTTTTCCTCCCTCGTGCTTTAAGTCAAAGAATCAAAATTTGTAGTATTGGATAGACTAACAATTGTTTTTGCTTCTACAAGCTAAATGATAAATTTTATTTATTTTCTGTCCTAAATTAGTGAAAATATCTTGGTGCAATACCTACAGTAAAAGAGTTACATATTATTAACAGGAATTAATTAGATTAAATTTGCATGATAGTAAATAGTATTGAATTTCCTTTTATTATAATCTCCTTTAGTTATTAAAAAAATCTTAAGACAAATCATTTCCTTAGATCTAGAAAAAATTCATCTATAACATTAAAACAGAAATACTACCTTTAAAGTATCATTCATTTAAAAATACATTTTATGTGTATTAATGTTCTTATAGATTAAATCATGATACTTGGAGATCCTGACTGAGAATGCTAAAAATAAATATCAAAAAGATATTGGGGAAATGATGGGCATTTGGAGGGAAATATTTAGGGAAATAGTCTGCAACTGAATATTTTCTTTGTTATATATATATCTATTATATTTTTAAAGAGTTGATATTTAATATTAACATTTTTATTTTATTTTAAATTTATTTTAAATGTTATACTCCATTTATAGTTATTATAAAATATTTGCTATATTCCACATGTTGTACAATATATCAAAGTAGTTTATTTTATACCTAATAGTTTGTACCTCTTAATCCCTTACTCCAATGTTGCCCCTCCCCCTTCCCTCTCCACTAGTAACTGCTAGTTTGTTCTCTATATATGTGAGTCTGCTTCTTCTTTGTTATATTTACCAGTTTATTTTTTAGATTTCACATATAAGTGATAGCATACAGTATTTGTCTTTGTCTGACTCATTTCACTTAGCATAATGCCCTCCAAGTCCATCCATATTGCTGCAAATGGCAAAATTTCATTCTTTTTTATTGCTTAGTAGTATTCCATTGTATGTATACCTACCACATCTACTTTATCCATTCATCTGTTGGTGGACACTTCGGTTGCTTTCATATCTTGGCAGTTGTAAATAATGCTACTATATGGGATTTTCCTGGCAGTCCAGCAGTTAAGACTCTGCGCTTCCACTGCAGGGAGCACCGGTTCAATCCCTGGTCAGGTAACTGGGATCCCCCATGCCCCGAGGTGCACCAGCTCCAAAAATAATGCTGCTATGAACATGGACATGCATGTATCTTTTAGTACTAGTGTTTTGGAGGGTTTTTTTTGTATATATACTGAGAAGTAGAATTGCTGGTTCATACAGTAGTTCTATTTTTTAGTTTTTTGAGAAGACTCAATACTGTTTTCCAGGGTGGCTGCACCAATTTTCATTCCCTTCAACAATGTCTGAAAGTTTCCTATTCTCCACATCCTCACCAACATTGTTATTAGTGTTCTTTTTGTTGATAGCCATTATGACAGGTGTGAGGTGATTTCTCATTGTGGTTTTGACTTGCATTTTTCTAATAATTAGTGATACTGAATATCTTTTCATGGGCCTGTTGGCCATCTGCATTTCCTCTTTGAAGAAATGTCTATTCAGTTCTTCTGCCCATTTTTAAATTGGGTGTTTTTTTTTTTTGATGTTGATTTGTATGAGCTGTTTATATATGTTGGATATTAACTGCTTATGGGTCATATCATTTGCAAATATTTTCTCCCATTTCATAGGTTGTCTTTTCGTTTTGTCGATGGTTTCCTTTGCCATGCAAAGGAGAAGAAAAAGAAATAAAAGGAATCCAAATTGGAAAGGAAGAAGTAAAACTGTCACTGTTTTCAGGTGACACGATACTATACATAGAAAATCCTAAAGATGCCACCAGAAAACTACTAGGGCTCATCAGTGAATTTGGTAAAGTTTCAGGACACAAAATTAATATACAGAAATCAGTTGCATTTCTATATACTAACAACAAACTGTCAGAAAAAGAAATTAAGGAAACAATCCCAGTTACAATGGTATCAAAAACAATAAAAACCTAGGAATAAACCTACCAAAGGAGGTAAAAGACTTGTGCATAGAAAACTATTATAAGATACTAATGAAAGAAATTGAAGACCATAAAAGGAAAGGTATACTGTGTTCATGGATTGGAAGAACTAATATTGTTAAAATGACCATACTACCCAAGGCAATCTACAGATTCAGTGAAATCCCTATCAAAATACCAAGGGCATTTTTCATGGAACTAGAACAAATAATTTTAAAATTTGTATGGAAACACAAAAGACCCTGAATAGCCAAAACAATATTGATAAAGAAGAATAGAGCTGGAGGTATCATGCTCCCTGACTTCAGAGTATACTATTGTATGGTCAGTTCACTTAAGATGGCTGTTCTCTTGCTCCCTGTACATCCCCTACTTCACCTACATCCTACTCACATGACTGACCTTCCTACATACTTGCTCCCGCCCCAGCTAGTGACTGTTCTAACCTTTAGGTCAGAACATCTCCACCATAATAACTTATCAAAGAGGTAGTGAGGGGCATGCCCTTCTCCTAGTTTCCCTGGTAACCCATGAGCCAACCTAACTCAATTCCCCCTATAACTGGTAACCTCTTCCTTCCCCCAGGAGAGAAGACTGCCATCGTGTCCTGCCCACCATCTGCCACACATGGTGCAGTGTCACTCCAGGACCTTGCTTCAGACATATAAGATCCCCCTATCCATTAAACCATTGATGTCTCTGTTGCTGACCCTGGGCTCTTTCTTTGGTCTTGAAGCTAGGCAAGTATAGGCCTTGCAGGTCTGTGGGGTACAGCCCAACAACTGCAAAGCTACAGAAATCAAAATAGCATGGCAGTGTCACAAAAACAGACACTTAGATCAGTGGAACAGAATAGAGAGCCCAGAAATAAACCCAGGTACTTCTGGTCAATTAATCTACAACAAAGGAGGCAAAAATATACAATGGAGAAAAGACAGTTTCTTCAGCAAGTGGTGCTGGGAAAATTGGACAACTATAAAAGAATGAAATCAGAACACTCACTAACACCATATACAAAAATAAACTCAAAATGGATTAAAGACCTAAATTTAAGACTGGATACCATAAAACTCCTAAAGGAAAACATGTGCAGAACACACTTTGACATAAATCGTAGCAATATTTTTTGGATCTGTCCCCTAAAACACAGGAAATAAAAGCAAAAATAAACAAATGGAACCTAATTAAACTTATTTTTATTTTTACTTATGGTAAAAAAGTACATTACATAAAATTTACCATTTAACCATTTTAAAGTGTACATTACTGAGCAGTGCTAAGTTTATGTACATTATTGTTGACAGATCTCCAAAACTTTTTCATCTTGCAACAATGAAATTCTATACTCATTAAACAACTTCCCCTCTTCTCAGCCCCTCTCTTTATCTCTCTCTTTTTTCTGAATGTAAGTAACCATCTGAAAGCCAGGGAAGCTTTTGGTTCCTACCAGGAACCAAATCAGATGGTACATTGATCTTTAATTTCTTAACCTCCAGATTTGTAAGAAATAGATTTTTGTTGTTTAAGACCACCCAGTCTGTGATATTTTGTTATGACAGCCTGAGCAGACTAATACATATGTTAATTCTACTTTTAATTTTTTGATGAATCACCTCACTGCTTTCCAGCAGCTGCACCATTTTATATTCCTATCAGTAGTGCACAAGGGTTCCAATTTCTCCACATCCTTGCCCACATTTGTTACTTTCTGTTTTATTGATAATATACTTTCCAGCAAGTGTGAGGTGACATCTCGTAGTTTTGAGTTGCATTTCTCTAATGATTAATGATTTTGAGCATCTTTTCATATGCTTGTTGGCCATCTGTATATCATCTTTGAAAAAATATTCAAGTCTTTTTCCCTTTTTTTTTTTTTTTTTTTTGCAGTACGCGGGCGTCTCACTGTTGTGGCCTCTCCTGTTGCGGAGCACAGGCTCCGAACATGCAGGCTCAGCAGCCATGGCTCACAGGCTCAGCCACGCCGTGGCATGTGGGATCTTCCCAGACCGGGCACGAACCCGTGTCCCCTGCATCAGCAGGCGGACTCTCAACCACTGTGCCACCAGGGAAGCCCCTTTTTCCCATTTTTAAATCTGGTTATTTGTTGTTGAGTTGTAGAAGCTTTCTATACTTTCTGGATTAACCCCTTATCAGATATTCGATTTCCAACTATTGTCTCCCAGTTGTAGGTTTCCTTTTCACTCTGTTTATTGTGTCCTTTGTTGCACAGTAGTTGTTAAGTTTGGGGTGTGAGTGTGTGTATCTTTATATATTATTATCTTGTCTCAATGATAGCTTTCATAGTTTGGAAATTCACATGTAACAACTGAAATTCTCAATATCAATATATGAATTTTGCTGGTAAGTCATGATTTTTTCCTACTCTGTATTAATTATGAAAACTATCCTCCTGATTTACTTGCTCTATATTTCAAAATATTATTTAGTTGTGGCTTATTTTACCTATTGCTGAACTGTTGACAGTAATATATTTCACATATTAGGGAAAAGTAATATATCTGTATAATGAGCATCTGAGACTTCTTTTTTAAAGTTACTATCAAATATTCTACATATAAACAGAAAAACTTATTTATTTTAACTACAATGAAAACTTCAACCAATCCAACTTTAGAAAAAACCAAGCAATTCATTTGATAAACGAAAACAATTAAAATATATGTGTGTTCAATTATAGGCCCAATTATACTTCTAGTAGGGCATTCTTTTGCATTGTTGTTTGTGCTGCATTCATATATGAGGTTCATATCTTGACACACTTTCAAATCCAAGCAGAATTAAGACATTCTTTACTGGACTACTTTGTTCTCTCTCTAAAGCAATTATTATTTTTTTTTTTTTTTGCAGTATGAGGGCCTCTCACTGTTGTGGCCTCTCCCGTTGCGGAGCACAGGCTCCGGATCTAAAGCAATTATTTTAATCTCAGATTGTACATTTTCCACACTAGGAGATAATCTGATTAAATGAATGATAAAATAAGACTTTAGGGCCCTATATAATTATGCATCTTATATAATAAAGTTCAGTTTTGTCAAATATATGTATACAATTCCAGGAGGGAAAGAGAGGAAGAATATATTTATAAAATATATCAATCCACATTAAATATGGGACAATTTATTTAGTTTAATATTTTCTAATTAAGAGATTCAGATAAATTTTGATTGAGGTATTTATGGGTTTATATGTTTCAAATAATCGAGTTTGGATTATATTTTGTTTGAGAAAACTTTGCATCCCCAATTTTAAAAATACAGAGAGCTTTGCTTATATAATACATGTTTAGTTTCCTAATTAATGTCAGTTTTCTCAAGGACATCCTTACACTGTGCACAGTGTAATCTGACTCTTTGGGTGAAAAGTTAAACAGGAAGATCTGTGACCAACCACAGGTTGCTGTAGATGGCACTTATAAAAATTTTCTGTAGGAACTTGCACGTTATCTTTCTTTTTGCCCTCCCTAGAGATGTAACTATTTTCTATTTGGACAGCAATTATGGATTTACTATGTCCACAAAAGCCCAAAATATCCTTAGACTAAACTGTTCTGTGTCCATGCAAACTGGTATACATCTAGATGCCACTTCTAGAGCTAAATATAATCAAGAGGAATCACTATTGCAAATCATGTTGACAGCAATAACCATCTTAGACAGTGATGATTAAAAGGATATTGAACAAAATACCAGATGCAGAGACTGTTTCCTGTAAGCATAATATGCAAATAGAATGTTACAAGAAAGTTACATTCTGACACAACTTGCAAACTTAGGATATCTCGTCCAGTAGGAATGAGCTCTATCAAATTAAAGGGGAAATAATTTCTTATTTACCAACAAATGTCATACAATAAAGTCTATTATATCCTCTTTATAGCTATTGTATAAAATTATGTTTAAATCAACTTTAAAATCTTGCTCTGCATGTACAGTTATTCTCCTACTTTTAATTGTCATAATGTCCCAACATTAAAAGTTCCCTCTAGTTATTTTTACATATAGAATATCTGGACTGGGTGAACATTTAAATAATTTCTATGGCAATCTTCCTTCTGCTGTCCAGGACTGATAAAATCACTTTCCAGGAACCCTGGGAAAATTAGACTGATTGAGAAGCAATCATATCTTTGAGTTTGCTTAAAAATTCCTATGGGATTGGAGCTAAGTTAACAAGGTTGTTACAAGGAAAATACGCTTTAAAAATAGAGGGAACTATATTAATTTATATATCTTACATAAACCCTAAGTTTCAGATACTTAGTATATGGTAGATTTGGTCAATAATACTAGTGTAAGTTTTAAAATGAAAGAACAATTATTTCCTTTACTTATTCCTTTTGCTTAAAAATATTGTCCTTCAGAATTTAGTGACAGCAATTGATTAAAAATCATACACAATATATTTATTCACAGGTAAATTCAGAAAAATATATTTCTTCGTTGCTTAAAATTTGTATTTCCTATAAATTTCATCTCTTACAATAATTTTTTAAAAGTATCTTGACAAGCCAAATATGTTCTTGAATATTTGAGCAGCTTATGTTAAAAATGTATTTTCTTTTTCTGCCACCTTCAGTGACTGTCATAGGAAACAGATGCAAATAGCATCTGCTTCCATGGCTGATGCCAGGGTGGAACTGGATCCTTGAAATGTCCACAGGGTCTGTCTGGACAGTGATGAGCATTCTGTGGGCCCATTTATGCTGTTAAGCTCTGCAGTAATAGAAATATTGTTAAACAATCTAATGTTTTTATCAGTTTTGTCTATAGTACTAAACTGTAAAAATGGTGTTAATGACATACTTTTCCAAAAATATATAAGCATTCCCCAAGTACCTTTACACTAACTATTTATAGCTAATCAGCAAATTACAAATTACAGGAGGAATAGATAAAAATATGTATACTTTTCAGGATAGTTATCCTGTGTCCTTATCCTTTAGTTGTACTTATTATCAATAATAGTAGGGCTTCCCTGGTGGCACAGTGGTTGAGAATCCACCTGCTGATGCAGGGGACACGGGTTCGTGCCCCGGTCCGGGAAGATCCCACATGCCGTGGAGCGGCTGGGCCCGTGAGCCATGGCCGCTGAGGCTGTGCGTCCAGAGCCTGTGCTCCACAATGGGAGAGGCCACAACAGTGAGAGGCCCACGTATCACAAAAAAAAAAAAAAAAAAAACAGTATAACTAACATTTATTTACTATTTCTTGTTTGTTAGGTTCAACCCTAAGCACTTTACATATATCACCGCATTATTTCCCAACAACGAATAAGCACAGCTAGGATGATTATTCTCACTTTGCAAATATGGAAATTGAAGCTTTTGAAGGCATAATACTATGGACAAATTCTAAGAGCCGGAGCCAGGATGTGATTGTGGTCCAGGTCTGGAATCAGGATGTGACTGTGGTAGGTAAAATGACTGTCCCCCAACGAACATCCTAATCCTAATCCCAGGAACCTATGAACATGTGAAGTTTCCTGGCAAAGGAAATTAAGATTGACAATAGAATTAAGATTGCCAAAAAGCTGACCTAAAAATAAAAAAGGTTATCATAGATTATTGTGGTCGTCCTGAGAAGTGGAAGAGAGAAGCAAAAGAGGAGGTTAGAGTGATGTTATGTGAGAAGGACTCAACCTACATTTGCTGACTTTGAAGATGGAGGCTGAGGGAATGGGCCAAGGAATGGTATGGCCTCTAGAACCTGGAAAAGGCAAAGAAACAGATTCTCCCTAAGAACCTCTAGAAATGAATGCACCCTGCCAAACTTAATTTCTGCCCAATGAGATCCATGTTAGACTTCTGTAAATATTATATTTACAGAATACAATATTATATTCTGTAGTTAAGCCACTAAATTGGTGGTAATTTTTCACAGCGCAATAGGAAAGCAATACACTGACTGAGGTCTTTCTGAATCAGAACCCTCACTCTTAATGCCTGCACTTTTTTGGGTGAGAAGAGGGTTATCTACAAGGACCAAATAAGAACTCTTTGGAGACAAAAGAATTCAGGGGAGGTTTGACACTGATTCTATTTCTTCTACACTAATGAATACACATACATCTTGCAGAGGATATAGGTCAGAAGTACACTTATATATGACCTTTGCAATCAATTTGCAAAAAACAAAAAATCACTTTATATAAAAATCACATGGGCTATTAAATTATTTATTTATCTAGTTAATTAGTTATCAGATTGCCTTGTTCTGAAAATTACATATTTAAGCACACAACCTAGGACACAAAACAGACTTTCAAAATAAGGGAGAGATCAAAGGATAGAATAAGAATTCAAAATTAAGGAGTCTGGAGTGAAGTTAGTATATAAAGTGCATAAATCATTAAAAAGGAAAATCATCACAGATTTAAAAAGGGGGTACTCCTTGTGTTTCTTACAAAAATTGCACCTAATAATTAAGGGCAATCAAATGTTGAAAACAAGTAAATGAATTATACTCTAGTCAGGAAGTCGAAATTCTATAGGCTATAGGGAGCCTCCCAGAAATCTGATGATGCAATAAATCTGAAAAAACTAAATTCCAAAAAGGGATGAGCACTTCTTGAGAGAAATAAGTTCCACATCTGGTGGTATGAGATTAGGAAAGGTAAATACACCATACAGGGTGATGAGAAGAAATGCCTTAAATTTTAGCAAATTTTTAATGTGACACATGAGTGAGCCTGTTGGATTAGAATCCAGAGGAGCCTCACAGATCTGATTTGAAGGCAACTGCTAATTCTTTCTCACATGCCATTTACTGAGGGCACAAAAGCACTGTGATGAAGGTTGGGGAAAGGGCAAAAGGCCTGAGAAAGATATACAAACAGCATATCGGATTATCTTAGTCCTTTTGGGCTGCTATAATGAAATACCACTTACTGGGTGGCTTACAAATGACAGAAAGTTATTTTTCACAGTTCTGGAGGCTGGAAGTCCAAGATCAAGATTCCAGCATGGTCAAGAGAGGGTCTTCTTCCAGGTCATAGACTATTCATTTTCATCTTCACATGGCAAAGGGCAAGAAATCTCTCTGGGATCCTTTTCATAATGGCACTAATTCCATCAATGAGGGCTCAGCCCTCATGACATGACCTAATCATATCCAAAGGCACCCATGTACTAATTTAATCATTGTGGGCATTAGGTTTTCAACATATGGATTTTGGAGGGACACAAGCATTCAGACCACTGCAAGGGTCTTAAAGAGCTTAAGAGTGGTGTCCTGAAGGCTCGGTTTAAGGCAGGACAGCGGTAGAAAACCAGATAATAGCTCAAGGCCTTCACTGAGTCACTGGTGGCATACTAATAGCTAGGGACCTTCAGCAGGTTATAGCAGCAGCATACAAAAGTTTGGGAGCAAGTCATCACATTGGAAATTTTTTCCTAGGTACAGAGAGAAAGGAGCTACACTAGAGAAAAAAGGACCCATCCCAGCTGCCTAAAATCTGAGCTGAAAAGTAGAACTCTGACATCTCGCTGATGATCAGATCCCAGACACTGCTGAAGGGAGAGTTATATCTACTCTTGAAACATTTGAAAGTGGTAGTGAATAAAGCTGCGACAAAGCCTAGATCCAGCTAAACAATGCATTAGATGGACTCACCTAATCCTAGTGGCCTGATAAGAGTAAATGCATACCCCATGCAGTGTGTGAATATTATTTTCTACACTTTCTATTATCTTTTTATGCATATCCAGGGTATAATTACAGAATATAACATATTAGAAAAAATAAAATATTACATATAATTAAGGGACAAAAAGTCAATAGAAGCAGATCCACAAAGTACCCAAATATTGGAATTACCACATAAGGGCTTTACAATAACTATCATAAATCTGTAGAAGGGATTCATAGAAAGGGGGAAAAAATTTGTGAACATTTGAGGAATTTCCTAGAATGTGGGAAACTCTTAAAAATAAAATACTAACTCAACATTCTAGAACTAAAAGATAATATATTGAAAATGCATATACCACTCAATGAGTTTAACTATGGACTGGACTTAGCTGCAGAAATTATCAATTACCTTGAATACTGGTTCATAAAAATTAACAGAAAACAGAAGTACAGAGAAAAAAAAATGAAAATTATGTCTGAGAAATATGGGATAACATAAAAAGGAAGAACATAATTTTATTTATATTTTAGAATGAGCACAGATATTGAATAGTCAGAAAACATATGTGAGATAATGAATGAGAATTTCCCAGAGATTGATGAAGCTCAGCAATCTCCAAGTAGCCTAAATACAAAGAAATCCACACTGAGATACATCACAGTAAAATTGCTGACAGACACAAATAGAGGAAAACAACAATAACAAAATTAAGACTAACAATAGTAGCAACAACTTAAAAGACCCTAGAGAAAATTGCAAAAGATACTTTGCACTCATAGGAATACAATAAAAAGCACTGACTTCTCATCAGAAAAAAAAAAAGACAATGGAATTATATATTTAAAGTGCTTATATTTAAAAGTCCATTAGAATTCTATATTTTAAAAAATACCCTTAAAATTAATATAAATAAAGATGTTTCAGACAGAGACAACTTGCAGGAAGTTGTATCCAGAAGACTGGCATGAGAAGAAATTCTAAAGTACTGACAGTAAATGAAACCAATAGATACCCAACAATGCAAGGAAAAATGAAGAATTTATACTGGAAAATATTGATATAAATATGTGAGTACAAAATAGCATTTTATTACAAATTTGCTTCCAATTTTCTTAAAATACATGGAGTAGTTCATGAAAAATTAACAAAAATGTGTTGCGAACTTACAAAATACGAAGATGTGAAATAGTAGATAAGAAATACAGGCAGGAGTAAATGGAATTATATTGCTGTAAGGTTTTTAAATTATTATCATTATGGCCTTATTGTTTTTTAGAGCAGTGTAAGGTTTACAGCAAAATTTAGGAAAAGGTACAGAGATATCTCCTATACCCACTATGCTCACACTTGCATAGCTTCCCCCATTATGGACATCCCCTACCAGAGTGGTACATTTGTTACAATTGATGAACCTACATTGAAACATCATAATCACACACAGACCACAGTTTACATTACAGCTCACTCTGGGTGTTGTCCATTCTATTGGTTTGGACAAATGTGTAATGGCATGTATCTATCATTATGGTATCACAGAAAGCATTTTCACTATCTTGAAAATATTCTGTGCTCCCTGAGCTGATCAGATTAACTCTGGTACTGAAGTTATGCTGAGTTGGAGTCAGTTATGAGGCTGTCACTGGGTATACAACGGGGTCTGCAGTTATTGCTTGTCACCAGGGGCTTGGGCAGGCATGGGTCCTCTCTAGTTCCAGGGTGGATAAAACTGCCTGCAGTATCTTGTTCAGTAGGCTCTGGGACTAGGGTCTGCTTCAGGGTCCACAATTGGGTCTTCAGACAGTGCATCTATTGTTGGGTGTGTGGACAGGTGTGGCTCCCGCAAGGTCACTTGGAGGGCTCTGGTCTGTTCACTGGATAGATCTTTGGGTGGGCAGGTCTGGTTGGCCCTGGACTGTGGCTATGAGGGGCAGTAACAGAGCCTCCTGGTTGTTTCGAGTTCCTCAGCCAAGAAATGAGGTGTTCAGACCTGGCTCTGAAGGCAAGGATGAGCATGTCTAACAGGTCCTTGGGAAGGCTGGACTAGTTCATGACTGTGGTTGGAGGGGCTGGAGCTGAGTATAGGTCCCTTGAGTATCTCCTGGGGCACAGCTAAGAGAGTCTCTTACTGGGTCTCTTTGCCAACAATATGTTCACAGACTGTGGCTGGGAGGGGCCTGGAGTCAAGTATAGGCCTCTTTCAGGACATCTGGGCACAGAGATGGGAGGGTCTCCTCTTGGGACCCTGGACCCTCAGGATTATTGGCAGACTGTGGCTTGAGGAAGCTGGAGCTGCTTATGGGGTTCTTTCAGGTTTTCTGAAGGTGCAGATGGGAGTGGCTGCTGCAGGGTCCCTGTACCAAAAAGACTGTCAGTGGACTGCAGCTGGGATGTGCTGGAGCCCAGTTACAGGGTCCTTTCAGAATCTACAGTCTGACCTGACCAGGTTTGGTGGGCCAACCTCCAGGGGCTTCCAGCCTGTGCTGAGATGGGCTGGAGCAGGTTCATGGGCCACTTTGGAATGCAGAGCTGGGGCTGAGGTCTATATGCCTATCACCTGATTCACAGATGGGCCTGACCCTTCCCAGGCCCCTTGGCATATGGTGCCAGCGACAGAACCAAAGCCAATGGGGCTGTAGCTGAGTTCTCAGGGTATGGAGCTGCTTCCAGGTCTGTAGTTGGGACCATGGTCAGTGAGTCAACGACCTGGGTGTGAGCTTGACTTCTAAAAATGACTCTCCTTGGTCTTGAACTGCACTGAGGTTTCACAGTCTTCTGGTTTCTAAAGCTCCCATGCAGGCACTTTTGTTCATGGATGGATGCCAAATTATTGTGGTTGAGAGGTGGACAGGAGTAAGGGACATCTTATTCGGCCATCTTGCTAATTTCACTCTTTTCTGAGTTCACTTTAAAGCATGTATCAGCCACGCAGGATTTGACAAAAACTCACATCCATGTCTTCCAAGTAGAAGGTCAATTCCTGATACGTGGTAAAGTTATTAAAATGATATCTCACCTATAGGCATGTGGTCTTATTTTGGTGGTTCTTGTTTATATAATTCTGAATGTCAGTGTTCAAAATAATTGATAGCTATACTCTTCAAACAATACTAATTTATTTATTCAATCATTGATTTACTCTTTTAAAATATTTATTGATATCTTCTGTGTCCCTGCACTCATTCATCTACCAGTCTTGTTGCAACAAAGGAGGGATGCTTCTTAACAACTCATGGCACAAAAGCTTTGAAAAGGAAGAGATAAGGAATGTAATTTTCTTAGTGTAGTGAGCTATCCTGCAATATTATAACATATTCGATATTCAAAGGCCTGCAACTCGAAATGAAGAAGATAAATTGAAGTGCTGTGATTTAAGTGCAAATTAAGCTCTCAGGAGTGTTAAAATAAAGGTTTTGCATGTAATTAATGAAGCAAAGAGAGTGTATATATTATATAGTAATTAGATTGGTCAATGGTAACACTGAGGTAACTGGTGATTTATTTATCTGTCAGGAACAAATTTTAAAACAAACATAATAGGGCTTCTCTGGTGGTTGAAAGTCCGCCTGCCGATGCAGGGGATATGGGTTCGTGCCCCAGTCCGGGAAGATCCCACATGCCGCGGAGCAGCTAGGCCCGTGAGCCATGGCCGCTGAGCCTCCGCGTCCGGAGCCTGTGCTCCGCAACGGGAGAGGCCACAACAGTGAGAGGCCCGCATACCACAAAAAAACCCACAACATAATAAACAGCAATTATTGTTTTATGATTATAAAATCATATATTTAAGATTTGAAACCTCAACATTCTTAAAAAGCTATTTCATACCTTGAATCTCTCAGGAGTACTTTAGTCTAAATTATTTGGAACTTTTCAGTTTAAGAGTATTTTCCATTTATTCAGGGTTTAAGTTATATAGTATCATATTTTCAGGAGCAACAGCTTTTATTTTTTATGTAAAATTTAAATGTATTTATTAACTGACAAGTGTATAAAATAGAATTTGATAAAACAAGGCATATATGATCATGTGCCAAAAACAAGATTATATAGATTAAGATTATTAAGATAATAAATTAATCAAATATCATAACATCAAAAGGTATAAAAAGTACTGTGTACTTTTTCAATTCATTGACCTATTTCTAATTAAAAGAAATAAGAGGAGTCTTGTTTTCAATCAGAAGCTAGGAATTTTCAGCTTTTCTTATTCTATTAGGAACCTAATGCAAACAAATTTGAACTAATAAACATGGCAGACCCTTCATAATGTTTTCTCTGTCTGTCAATTCCATGTCATTTTAATTCCTCCCTCCATGCATGCTTTTGTTCATGGATGGATGCCAAATTATTGTGGCATCCATCATTTGTGCCCAAATCACACTAAGTCTTTGAGTTCTGAGTTTTTAACATATTCTCTATTATCTTTGCACTTGCCATTTTCTCTGCTAAAACAACCCACCTTCCTTCTTCCATTTTACGGCTTGCCTTTTCATCTTCCAGGGTCATCTAAGGTTTTGGTTTCTTGTGGATGTCTACATTAGCTGCCCTTCCCAGGTATGCCCATTGTGCCTTGAATTCCTCTTACAGCACTTCTTACAGTCTACTATATTAATGTACAATAATTGGGATAATAACATGTCTAACCCACTGCAGACTAAGATCTGTAAAGAAAGATTGGGATAAAAAGAGTAAGCACAAGAGGTAGAGTTAGGGTTTGGTTTAGAATACCAAGTATCTCAATTATCTAGCACACTAGGCACCATACATATATTTTTGAATATGTGAATAACTAAATCTATAATAACATTCAAAATATTGGCCTTTAGTTTGTATCTTATAAATAAGCTCCCCTATATTGTGTCATAGTTCTCACAATTTTATGATATATTCCTTAGTTTGCTTAGGCTTTCTTAGGTCCTTAATATTTGAGAGAACCTGAAGGGATCCATGAATCCTAGTCTTAGAAAATGTATATATCCAATATTTGCATACATTTTTGCAAAATGTATGGAAACCATGAGGTTCTGGCTTTGATCATTATTTGTGGGTAACAGCAGAAGTCCTTGTATTACCATTCATTCTTCTTGAAAGAATCACCTGATTACACTGAAATAAATATAATTAAGAACTTGAAATGAGGGAATTATGGCAGAAAAGGATTGACAGTAAATACTGAAAGACATTATAAGCATTTAGTGATGTAATTAAATAATTACCTGAATTGTGTTTACAAAATTGTAATATTCAGAAGATAACCTATTAGAGTTACAAAAAAGGTCCTGATCATGTTAGTAATATCGGAGCCATCTGATTATCCATCCCCAAATTTTCTGTTAAATATTTGAAATACAAAGTGAAATGTTAAGTTTCAAAAGCAGTTGTATTAGTTATCTGTTGCTATATAACAAATTACCCCCAAAGCTTAGTGGCTTAAAAACAACCACCATTATTAGGTTACAGTTTCTGTGGATCAGGAATCTGGGTGTGGCTTAGCTGGGTCTTCTACTTAGTGTCTCACAAAAGCTGCAATCAAAGTGTTGGCTGATTTTTTAGATTCCACATATATGCATTAGCATACGGTATTTGTTTTTCTCTTTCTGACTTACTTCACTCAGTATGACAGACTCTAGGTCCATCCACCTCCTAGTAGCAGGGCAGGAATAAAGACGCAGACATAAAGAACAGACTTGAGGACACAAGGGGGGAAGGGGAAGCTGGGACGAAGTGAGAGAGTAGCACTGACATTTATACACTACCAAATGTAAAATAGATAGCTAGTGGGAAGCCGCTGCATAGCACAGGGAGATCAACACGGTGCTTTGTGACCACCTAGAGGGGTGGGATAGGGAGGATGGGAGGGAGACGCAAGAGGGAGGAGATATGGGGATATATGTATATGTATAGCTGATTCACTTTGTTGTACAGCAGAAACTAACACAACATTGTAAAACAATTATATTCCAATAAAGGTATTTTAAAAAGTGAATTGATTTAAAGAACAAAAGTAATCTCACAGGTGGTAAAAAAAAAAAAAAAGGCTGGGTCTCTAGTCCTCTCAGAGTTTGACTGGGGAAAGATGTGCTTCCAAGCTTACTCAAATTTCGTTGGTGGATTCAGTTTCTTGCGGGCTGTGGGCTAGAAGCTTTTCTGAATTCTTGTCATGTGGGCCTCTCCAACATAGCAACTTGCTTCATTAAAATGTGCAAGCCGAGAAAGCAATAGAAAGAGTCCAGCAAGACCAAAGTCATATTCTTTTGTAACTTAATCACAGAAGTGATATTTCATCACAGAAGTGATATCTCATCTATTTAATTCTATTCTATTTAATAGAAGCACATCACTAGGTACAGCCCACACTCAGGGGGATTACACAAGGGATAGAATCCCAGGAGAGGAAAATCATTGGGAGCTATGTTGACCTATCACAGTACCAGTATAAATTAAGACTATTTGTCAGAAAACTCTAAGGTAATCAAAGTTCTCATGTGGCATTGAGGCAGAGCAATAAAGAAACACAAAGAGAATATTATATACTGTCTTCTATAAATCATTACTACTGTGTCCCTCTACCATAGAAAGATGGGCTTTTGCAGACCAGAGAGAGACCTTACATGGCCACTGAGTGTGAATAGCTTTTTAAGTCAATCAAGGTTATTAATAACCTTTTTACTCCCATAAATACCTGTCTTTTACCTCTATTCTAATATAAACAGTACTATCAAATTAAAATAGCCATGAATATGAGAGACTATGACTTGACCTTTACTGACTTTTATTTACTTGACCTTTGTTCAGTCATGGCTGGCTCTAAGAAGAGGACTCTGGACCAAGAGTGTGGGAAAGATTCTCTGACTTGAAGAGAAGCATATTAACCACATAGACAATGAAACTAAATCTGTAGAACTCTATGAGCCCAGAACTGCATGTGTGTGTTCCTGGGGGGTGGGGGGGGAGATATATAAAAAAGAAGATTTTTGTTTGTTTTCTTCTTAAAAGGACTACTCAAAATTTTAAAAGCTTCTGCTCCAAAAATAGCTTGTTTATAGACTTGATTAATTATTTTAAGGAAGTAAATTCAGCCCACTTAACATAAAGACAAGTGACAACAGAAGAAGATGAGGGAGAGATTTGAAGTGTGGAAGGAGATTGATTGGCTTGGAAGACAGAGGAATGAGCCATGGTCAAGAAACCAGAGCAACTCCTGATGGTAAAATAAATAAATAAATAAATAAATAATCCCTAGAGTCTCTAGAAAGGAAGGCAGCCCTCCCTACTGGCACTTGGATTTAGCACAGTGAGGTACCTGTCAGACTTCTGACCTTCAGAATTGTAATATAATACATTTATATTGTTTTAATCCACTAAGCTTGTGGTAATTTGTTACATCAGCAATTGAAACTAATACTAAATGTTAAATATTAAAGCATGTTACTATAGAAAACAGTATAGAGGTTTCTCAAAAAACTAAAAATAGAGTTGCCACATGATCCAGCAATTCTACTCCTGGACATATACTCAGAGAAAACTATAATTGGAAAAGATACATGCACCCCTATGTTCACAGCAGCACTATTTACAATAGCCAAGACATGGAAACAACCTAAATGTCCATTGACAGATGAACAGATAAAGAAGATGTGGTATATATATCCAATGGAATACTACTCAGCCATTAAAAAGATAGAAATAATGCCATTTGCAGCAACATGGATGGACCTAGAGATTATCATACTAAGCAAAGTAAGTCAGAAAGAGATATACAAATATCATATGGTATCACTTATATGTAGAATCTAAAATACAACAAAAATGAACATATCTACAAAACAGAGACAGACTAACAGACATAGAAAACAGACTTGTGGTTGCCAAGGGGTAGGGGGTTGGAGGAGGGAAGTATTGGGAGTTTGGGATTAGCAGATGCAAACTATTATATATAGGATGGATAAACAACAAGGTCCTACTGTATAGCACAGAGAACTAAATTCAATATCCTGTGACAAACCATAATGGAAAAGAATATGAAAAAGAAGTATATATATATATATATGTGTGTGTGTGTGTGTGTGTATGTATAACTGAGTCACTTTGCTGTACAGCAGGAATTAACACAATATTGTAAATCAACTATACTTCAATAAAATTTAAAAAATCATATTACAGCTCTAGTAACTATTATTAAAAGACACTTACATAGTAATACACATGATATGAAATAGAAATCTTAAAAATATAAATGACCAAAATACTTTTGACCTAATTTAACTTTGGTTTTTCACTAAAAGAAAATAATAAGTTTGTGAAAGCTTTCTTTATGTTCCAAAAGAGTTTATCACTTTAAAGTTGTATACTGGGATAAAATTGTTTATTTATTGTTATTGTGTTTGCTGATGAGGTTAACAAATAAATAAATAAATGTTTTGTGAAGATTTCCAAGACTCTTGTTAGAGAGATGAATAAAACCATATCAAATAATTTAAAAATTGTATCAGAGGTAATTAAATACTATATTGTTATTGGAGTTTGGAAGCAGAAAATTAATGACAAATGCTTTTTCCTTATATACCATAAATCTTAAGCCTGAAACAGAAAAAATTTTTACATATTATAACTATAACCATATATATCTGTGGTAATCTGCATTTTTTACTCTGAGCAAGTTAAAACTACTCTTGTTTTTTCATGGTACCAATAGTAGTCAGCTACAATTGCAATTCATGCTGTTACTTACTGCTATTCTTAGTTTAATATTTTTTCAAGTCTAAAGCCTTTATTGGGCCCAAATCTAATGTTGTAAGTTAGAATGTTCTGCCCCAAGACCTCCGTGAAAACATAAAATTCTACTTATAAAAATAAATGCCTAAAATCTCTAAAACTTCCACATAAATTTAGGCATTGCCGTGGCAGAAAATATTGTATGATTTCTTTATTAAGATATTTTATATTTCAGATTTATGTAATGTTTAACATATGTTAATTAAAAACAAGTAGGGAAAAAGTAATAATTACAATATATTTTTTGTAAAGTCACATGCAGAATTTGTGATTAAAATGGAAATAATCAATGTTTCAGACTTCAGGATCCATCTCAGTATTTTTTGCCAAAATTTGAAACTTTTCTTTTTCTTTTGCCTCTATGAAAGATCAATATGGCAAGGGATCAAGGAAAGGAAATTTCAACGGAAATAAGAGTTGGCTCATGAATTTTAAAGTGCAAGTGTACCTTGTAAGATTAGATAACTGGTTCTGATGAAGACTCAAGAAAGACTTTTCAAACAGAGAAAGACTCACAATCTGGCAGCTATTGCCTATGTGCCACAGATAAGTCAAAACAAACAAACATACAAACAAAACTTGAGATGAGCAAAACTGGCATCCCTTGATCAAAGGTCATTTACGTAGTTCAATGAGTCCTTAACTGCCTTCTCAAAGATTGCTGTGAATCAGTTCAAAATAACTTCCTGAAAACCATTAATTTCAAGATCTTTCTCTGCCTTATATAATGCAGTATAAGAAGATGAGAAGAAGCACGAGATTTTTAATGGTATGTCGAGTCATTATATGACATTAAATATAATTTTATGATTTGTTGTCACTTTTTGTAAATGTATAGAGATATATAAATGTATACACACAAATACAAAATTTTCAAAGTATATTATTGAATGCTTACTAAATGTGGATTTTGTGTAATTTTTATTTAAAAAGAAAACATGGGAATTAGAGAAAGGCAAAACAAAAAGTGATATATTTATATACCTTCAAGTATGGCTAAAATGAAAAAAGAAGGAAAATACTAGTGTTAAATGATGATGACCACATGGAGCAACCAGAACTCTCATACATTAATGATGAGACTGTTAACTGATTTGGCTACTTTTGAAAACTGTTGAGCCCTACCAACTATAGCTGAATGTATATATTCTACAAACCAGACATTTCTTCCATCCCTAAGTATATACGCAACAGATATGCATACATATGTTCAACAACAACAGTAAAAAGGACTGTAATATTTTTTAAAAACTTATTTGCAATATCCTATAATGGAATATTATCTAAATACCCATTAAGAGCATAAATAAGTTGTATTATATTCATACCACAGAAAAATATCCATGAATAGAATTTACTAGTCATAATTAGACACAAAATATGAAAAAATGTCAAAAACATAATGTTGAACAAAGTAATTCAGATAACATGATTACATATATATAAACCTCAAAAAGAGATACATTTATTCAATGTTAACAGAAGTCATTTCTTTCATGGATGCAGCTAGAGAATGAAACGGAAACAGGAGGGCAGCACCTTAATTATACAGCATTATCTGTCTTTTATTCTGGATTCACGTTTAATTTTTGAAAAATTTATTGAGCTATACATTTATCATTTGTACACATATCTGTTTTAATGTAGTTTTTCTACAAAAAGCTGAACATCAAGAGTCAGATTTTCTTCCATTACATGTGTTAGGGAAATATCAGATTTAAAATGTGCCTTTTTAATCATTAAATGCAAACAATTATCTAAATCTGTAGATTACATTAATTGTAGATGCCATATCCAGTTTCCATTTCTGGATTTGATAAACCAAGCCTATATAGATTGCCTTGAAAAGGTGGTAAGTTTGTAAAATTCTATGGAATGTTTTTCATCACTCTTCTCCAAGTCTGGAAGAGAAACCCAATTAGAGTGAGACTGCTCTAGTATTAACCTTCACCTCTGGGCTCTGTCACCAACATACCAATCAAGAACAGATCTACAGGGGCTTCCCTGGTGGCGCAGTGGTTGAGAGTCTGCCTGCCGATGCAGGGGACACGGGTTCGAGCCCTGGTCTGGGAAGATCCCACATGCCACGGAGTGGCTGGGCCTGTGAGCCACAATTACTGAGCCTGCACGTCTGGAGCCTGTGCTCCGCAACGGGAGAGGCCCGTGCACCGCGATGAAGAGTGGCCCCCACTTGCCACAACTGGAGAGAGCCCTAGCACAGAAATGAAGACCTAACACAGCCAAAAATAAATAAATAAATAAATTAAAAAAAAAAAAAGAACAGATCTACAAAGGAAAAAATGCAAAGCAGAAACCTCACACCACATGCTGACATTTATATACCAGTTTTACATGAACAGTGTTTCAGCATTATACTAGTACTTTTGGTTTCTGTGTAAAAGAAATTGTTTTTATTAATAAAGATATATTTCCATATATCTTTAAAAGTGGCTATTTCTTGCCTTTAGTTCTTTTGCTATACCTATTTGAAGAGAGAAACAACTGTAATAAAAAGTTATTTTTCAAAATACTAAAAGATAGATAGCTTTATGCTTCTTTCATAAGTTAAATCTATTAATTTGTCAAGAATACTTCAATTCTATGTTTATTATTACATTTATTAAATTATACATTATATAATTTATTATATATGTATTTATACTATACTGGAATAGCACCATCAGATTTCAAAATAGAAATCAAACAACATTCTTTAGTAGTAAATGCAAAACAGCTACAAAATTATGAATTCTCTGAGGTATTTGCTTTTGTTGACTAATGCAAATTTTTATTACTAGGAAATACTTCTACTAGGATTTGTATGTGGGAGGTTACTTTGATAGCTTGCCTCCTTAAGCCAACTCCCAGGGTCTTGCTACGTTGTCAGGGCACTGCATAGGACAATGGAAGTATCCTGCTCTCAAACTTCCTAAGAATTTACCCCCTCCATTCTAGTAGAATTTAGCCCCATCAATTTCCTTGCTTTCATAAATACTTTGACGTCTCACTTCTACTTTCAAGACACCAAGAATTAAAGACGGCACCAAAAAACTACTAGAGCTCATCATACTAAGGGAACCAAGTCAGACAAAGACAAATATCACATGATATCACTTATATGTGGAATCTAAAACAATGGATACAAATGAATTTATTTACAAAACAGAAATAGAGCCACAGATGTAGAAAATAAACTTATGGTTACCAGGGGGGAAAGATGGGGAGGGATAAATTGGGAGATTGGGACTGACAGATACACACTACTATATATAAAACAGATAACTAATAAGGACCAACTGTATAGCACAGGGAACTCTACTCAATATTCTGTAATGACCTATATGGGAAAAGAATCTAAAAAAGAGTGGTTATATGTATATTTATAACTGATTCACTTTGCTGTACAACAGAAACTAACACAATACTGTAAATTAACTCTACTCCAATAAAAATTTTTTAAAAAAATCTAGGAGTCATCAATGAATTTGGTAAAGTTGTAGGATATAAAATTAATAAACAGAAATCTATTGCATTTCTATATACTAATAAACTATCAGAAAGAGAAATTAAGTAAACAATCCCATTTACAACTGCATCAAAAAGAATAAAATACCTTGGAATAAACCTATCTAAGGAGGTAAAAGATCTGTATTCAGAAAACTATAAGACACTGATGAAATAAATTGAGGATGACAAAAAGAGATGAAAAGAAATACTCTGTTCATGGATTGGAAGATTAATATCATAAAAGTAACCAAACTACTGAAGGCAATCTACAGATTCAATGAAATCCCTATCAAAATACTAAGGGAATTTTTCACAGAACTGAAGAAATAATTTTAAAATTTGTATAGAAACATAAAAGATCCCAAATAGCCAAAATAATCTTGAGAAAGAAGAGAGATCAAGGTGTCACACTCTCTGACTTCAGATTATACTACAAAATACAGAAATCAAAACAGTATGGTACTGGCACAGAAAAAGACATATAGATCAATGGAACAGAATAGAAAGCCCAGAAATAAACCCACACACTTATACTCAATTAATCTATTACAAAGTAGGCAAGAATATACAGTGGAGAAAAGACAGTCTCTTCAGTTAGTGGTGCTGGGGAAACTGGACAGGTACTTGTAAAAGAATGAAAGTAGAACATTCTCTAACACCATATATAAAAATAAACTCAAAATGGATTAAAGACCTAAATGTAAGATGTGGTATCATAAAACTCCTAGAAAAAAACCTAGTCAGCATATTCCTTGACATAAATCATGGCAATATTTTGGGGTATCTGTCTCCTAAGGCAAAAGAAATAAAAGGAAAAATAAACAAATAGTGTCTAATTAAATATAAAAGCTTTTGCACAGAAAAGGAAACCACCAACAAAACCAAAAAGACAATCTACTGAACGGGAGAAAATATTTGCAAATGATATGACCCCAAAGGGGTTAATATCTAACATATATAAATAGCTCATACAACTCAACATTGTAAATAAATAAGTAAATAAATAACCCAATTAAAAAATGGGCAGAAGAACTGAAGAGACATTTTTCCAAATAAAACAGAAAGATGGCCACCAGTCACATGAAAAGATGCTCAATATCACTAATTATTAGGGAAACACAAATCAAAACCACAATGAGATATTACCTCACACCTGTCAGAATGGCTTACATGGGAAAGAACACAAATAACAAATGTTGGCAAGCATGTGGAGAAAAGAGAACATTTGTACACTCTTGGTGGAAATGTAAATTGGTGGAACCACTGTGGAAAACAGTATGGAGGGTTCTCAAAAAATTAAAAATAGAACTAGCATATGACCCAGCAATTCTACTCTTGGGTATATATCCAAAAAAGAAACAAACACACTAATTTGAAGGGATAAATGCACCCTAGTGTTCATATATTTACAATTGCCAAAATATGGAAGCAACAAAAGTGTCCATCAACAGATAAAGATGTCATATATATATATACACACACACACACACACGCACGCGCGCGCGCACACACACACACACACACCCAAAATACTATTCAGCCAGAAAAAAGAATGAAACTGCCATTTGCAACACCATGGATGGACTTGCAGGATATTATACTAAGTGGAGTAAGTCAAACAGAGAAAGACAAATACTGTATGATATCACTTATATGTGGAATCTAAAAAATCAAATGATTTAGTGAATATAACAAAAAAGAAGCAGACTAACAGAGATACAGACTAGTGATTATCAGTGGGGAGAGAGGAGGGAGGGGCAAGAAAAGGGTAGGGGATTAAAATTTTGTATAAAAAATTTTATACAAACTACTATGTATAAAATAAATAAGCTACATGGATATATTGTACAATACAGGGAACACAGCCAATATTTTATGATAACTATAAATGGAATATAACCTTTAAAAATTTTGAATCACTATGTTGTACACCTGGAACTTATATAATATTGTACATCAACTAAACCTCATTTAAAAAAAAAAGACACCTAGGATTATCTTTGCAGTGGGTGTTTTTTAGTGTTTTTAAAGAAAAGAAGAAGCTGATTCTTCAATTTGTTTATGTTTTCAGTCTAGAAAAATAAGCTGTTAATCAGGGAACAACAAATGGATATGTTTCAATATTTGTAATGGTAGAGACTGGAAAATATAAGAAAAATTCCTGTCAATTATGTTTTAATAAGTTATCTGGTAAAAGATGGCTTTTGTACACCTTAGGCATTCGCAATTGTTAATGATCGAGTTTGTTATTCATGATTAATTTTTCAATGATAGGATACTGGGCAAAAATAATATATGCTTTGGTAAGTAAAAAGAATTCAGTAAAAGTATATTCTCAATATTTGTATGTCTAGTCAACTCTGAGGTCAAGTACCCAAATGGTTTATTTTTGCATCCCTCTCAGCACTTGGCAAAATATTCTTGAAATTTTCTTTTTAAAAATATATTTACAGAAAAAAGGATATACAGTATCTTTCAAAATAATTGAATGATTACTCTAAGTACTGCTCAGAGTGATACAGTCTAGAGAAAGTTGATTGGTTGTGTATATTAAAATTTTATTATGTAACTATACAAATACTTTCTAACACTAGAATTCAACAAAATAAATATTCACGTGACTTGGAGAGTAATTTTGTTTTTTCTTCCTCTTCTGAGTCTTATTTTAGATAAAATGTAATTTTTTCAATTTTAGATTTATTGAATTTGTTTTGCTTTGCTTGATTTTATTCATTTTATATATATTTATTGTATATATTATATTTATTGTAAATATTCTATTTTCTATTCATTGTATACAATAATTAGAATTTCAGACTGACTAAAATTAGCAATTTGATTCATATTAATTATTAATTAAACTTTTTATTTTGAGATAATTGTAGACTGACATGCAGTTGTAAGAAACAATGCTATTGAAGACCATCTGGGTTGTTTCCAGTTTTTGGCTATTAGGAATAAAGTTATTATGAACATTTATGCACAAGTCTTTATGTGAACATTAATTTTCATGTCTCTGGGATAAAAGACTAAGAGTGCAATTGCTGGATTGTATGGCAGTTCCATGTTTAGTTCCTTTCAAAAACTTCTCAACTGTTTTTCAGAGTGGTTGTAACATGTTACATTCCCAACATCAGTGCATGTGTAATCCAACCTCTTTGTGTCCTCACCAACATTTGGTGTGGTCATAACTTTTTATTTTAGACATTCTGATAGATGTGTAGTAATATTTCACTGTGTTTTTAATTTGCATGGCTAAATGGCTAATAATTTTGAACATCTTTTCATCTGCTTGTGCACCATCTGTATATCCTCTTTGGTGAAATGTCTGTTCATTTTTTTTTTTTTTTTTTTTTTTTTTTGCGGTATGCGGGCCTCTCACTGTTGTGGCCTCTCCCGTTGCGGAGCACAGGCTCCGGACGCGCAGGCCCAGCGGCCATGGCTCACGGGCCCAGCCGCTCCGCGGCATGTGGGATCTTCCCGGACCGAGGCAAGAACCCGTGTCCCCTGCGTTGCAGGCGGACTCTCAACCACTGCGCCACCAGGGAAGCCCTGTTCACGTATTTTGACCATTTTTTTTTTACAAGATAATTAGTTTCTTTTTACTGTTGAGTTTTTGAAAAAAAAAAATATATATATATAAAATTTTCCTTCTGTTTCATTTATATATTTTTTATTTCTTGCCTTTCTTCATTATCTACAACTTCCAGTACTATGTTAAATAAGAGTAGTGACAGTGGACATCCTTACCTTATTCCAAATCTTAGAATAAGTATTATGTCTTTGACCATTAAGTATAGTGCTGGCTGTAGGGTTTTTAAATGGTCTTTACTAAGTAGAGAATGTTCTTCTGTATTATTTTTCTGAGAGTCTGACTCACAAATGACAAAGAATTTTCACAAGTTTTTTTGTGCTCAGTTGGTATGATATGATCTTTCTTCTTAATTCTGATGATATGATCGGTTACATTGATCAGTTTTAGAGTATTGAACTAACCCTGCATCACTGGAAGGAACCCTACATGGCCATGGTGTATAATTATTTTTATTTGTTGTGAAACTATATTTACTAATATTTTGTTAAGGTTGTTGTGTCTATAGTTACAAGGATTATTTGTCTGTAATTTATCATTTGTTTTGTCTTTGTCTGTTTTTAACATCAGAGTGATACAAGCTTCAGAAAAATAAATTGGGAAATGGTCCCTCCTCTCCTATTTCCTGGAAGAAATTGCATAGAATTGGTTTTAATTCTTATTTCAATATTTGGTAGAATTCACTAGTGAAACCATTAGGCTCTGGAAGTTTTTTTACACAGACTTTTAGTTAGGAATTAAATTTTCTTTAGAGTTACAAGGCTATTCAAATTAACTGCTGCATATTGAGAAAGTTTAGTAACTGCTACTTTTTGAAGAATTGGTCTGTTTTATCTAAATTGTCAAATTTATGTGTTTAGCGTTGTTTATAGTATTTTCTTATTGTCCTTTTGATATCTGCAGAGTCTGCACTTTCCTGATATTCATAATGTGTCTTTTTTTTTTCTTTGTCAGTCTTGCTAAAGGTTACCAATTTTATTGAGCTTTCCAATGTTGTTTTTTATTCACTTTAATTCATTTCTATTGATATTTCTGCTTTAAATATCCATGGTTTCTGTCCTTAGATTATTGACTTGAAGTGCTTTCTCTTCCCCAAAGTGAGTATATGTGTTTCACAAATATTGATATGTTGTATATTCATTTTCATTTACTGTATTTTAAAATTTCCCTTGATACTTCCTCTTTGCTCCATGGATTATGTAGAACTATGGGATTAGTTTAGAAATCTTTGGAAAATTTTCAATTCCTTTCTATTTTGATTTCTAGTTTGATTCTATTGTGGCCTCACAGTACACCTTGTATGACAGCAATTATTTTAAATTTATCAAGCTTTGTTTTATGGGCCAGGGTATGGGATATGGTCTATCTTGGTATATGTTTCATCGACACTTGAAAAGAACGTGTATTCTACTATTGTTGTTTAAGTGCTTTATATGTATCCTTTTGATTGATGGTGAGGTTAATTCTTTTATATTTCTATCTAGTTGTCCTATCAATTTTTGAGAGCGGGATATGGAAGACTTCAACTATAATTGTGGGTTTATCTATTTCTTCTTTCAATTCTATTAGCTTTTCTTAATATACTTTGTCACTATTATATATTGCACAAACATTTGGATTGCTGTCTTCTTGGATGATTGCTTCATGTGTTGTCCCTCTCTGACCCTGGTAACTTTCTTTGATTCTAAATCTACTTTATCTGATGTTAACATAGCCAATCTTGCTTTGTTTTGATTAAAGTGTGTATGATGATGTGACGTTTGCATCCTTTTAATGTCAACTTTCCTATTTCATTATGTTTGAAGTGAATTTACTGGAGAAAGCATATAGTTGATTGCTCCTTTTAATCCACTCTGCCAATCTCTGCCTTTAAGTTGTAATTTTAGACCAATTTCATTTAACATAATTATTGACATGTAAAAAATTGTCTGTCATTTTATTTTATTTTTTTATTGAAGTATAGTTGGTTTACAATATCATATTAGTTTCAGGAGTACAGCATAGTGAATCAGTATTTTTGCAAATTATACTTCATTATAAATTATTACAGGATAATGGCTATAATTTCCTATACTGTGAAATATATCTTTGTTTCTTATCTATTTTATGAATAATAGTTTGGATCTGATAACCCCATATCCCTAATTTGTCCTTCCCCCCTTCCCTCTCCCCTTTGGTAACCATAAGTTTGTTACCTGTTTGTGAGTCTGTTTCTGTTTTGGAAATAAATTCACTTGTATCATATATTAGATTCCACATACAAGTGATATAATATGGTATTTGCCTTTCTGACTTAACTTCACTTTGTATGATAATCTCTAGGTCCATCCAGGTTGCTGCAAAATGCATTATTTCATTCTTTCTTTTATGGTTGACTAGTATTCCATGATATGTATATATCTCACATCTTCTTAATCCAATTATCTGTTGATGGGCTCTTGGGTTGCTTCCATATCTTGGACATTGTAAACAGTGCTGCTACAAACATTGGAGTGCATCTATCTTTCTGAATTAGTGTTTTTGTGTTTTCCAGATTTATACCCAGGAGTGGAATTGCTGTGTCATATGGTAGCTCTATTCTTAGTTTTTTTGAATCTCCGTACTGTTTTCCACAGTGACTGTACCAATTTACATTCCCACCAAAAGGGTAAAAGGACTCTCTTTTCTCCACATCCTCGCCAACATTTATTAATTATAGACTTTCTGATGTTAGCCATTCTGACAGGTGTGAGGTGATATCTTATTGTTGTTTTGATTTGCATTTCTCTATTAATTAGGGATGTTGAGCATCTTTTCATGTGCCTGTTAGCCATCTGTATGTGATATTTAGAAAATGTCTGTTTAGATCTTCTGCCTATTTTTGATTGGTTGTTTGCTTTTTGCTATTGAGTTATATGAGCTGTTTATATATTTTGGAAATTAACCCCTTTATGGGTCATATCATTTGCAAATATTTTCTCCAATTCAGTAGGTTGTCTTTTTGTTTTTGTCAGTGGTTTACTTTTCTGTGCAAAAGCTTTTATGTTTAATTGGACACTATTTGTTTATTTTTTATTTCTTTTTCCTTAGGAGACAGATACACCAAAATATTGCCATGATTTATGTCAAAGAGTATTCTGTGTTTTTCTCTAGGAGTTTTATGGATTCAGGTATTACATTTAGGTCTTTAATCCATTTTGAGTTCATTTTTTTATATGGTGTAAGGGAACATTCTAAATCTCATTGTTTTATAAGCAGCTGTCTAGTTTTCCCAGCACAACTTGTTGAAAAAACTGTATTTTCTCCACTCCATATTCTTGCCTAATTTGTCATAGATTAATTGACCATAGATGCATGGTTTATTTCTTGGCTCTCTATTCTGTTCCTTTGATCTATATATCTGTCTTTGTGCCAATACCACAATGTTTTGATTACTGTAGCTTTGTAGTATAGTCTGAGGTCTGGGAAGGTAATACCTTCAGTATTGTTATTTTTTTCTTAAGATTACTTGGGCAATTCATGGTCTCTGTGGTGTCATATGAATTCTAGGATTATTTCTTCTAGTTCTGTAAAAAATACCGTGGGTGTTTTTAAAGTGATTGAATTAAATCCGTAGATTGCTTTGGGTAGTATGGCCATTTTAAAATATTAATTCTTCCAATCCAAGAGCATGGAATATCTTTCAATTTATTTGTATCATCTTCAATTTCCTTCATTAATATTTTATAGTTTTCAGAGTATATGTCTTTCACCTACTTGGTTAAATTTATCTCTAGGTATTTTATTCTTTCTGATGCAATTTTAAATGGGATTGTTGTTTGTTTGTTTGTTTTCTACTTTCTCTTCCTGATATTTCATTATTAGTGTATAGAAATGCCACAGATTTCTGTATATTAATCTTGTATCCTGCAACTTTGCTGAATTCATTTATTAGTTCTAATAGTTTTTGGGTGGAGAATTTAGGGTTTTCTACACAAAGTATCATGTCATTTTCAAATAGTGAGACTTTACCTCTTCCATTCCAATTTGGATACTTTTTATTTCTTTTCCTTGTCTGATTTCTGTGGTGAGGACTTCTAATAGCATGTTAAATAGAAGTGGCCAGAGTGGGAATCCTTGTCTTGTTCCTGAATTTAGCAGAGAGGCTTTCAGCTTTTCACCATTAAGTATGATGTTGGCTGTGGGTTTGCCATAAAAATGGCCTTTATTATGTTGAGATATGTTTCCTATCGCCACTTAAATGAAAGTTTTTATCATGAATGAATATTGAAGTCATTTTTTGTTTTCAGTTTGTTCATATCTCTGTTTTCTTTTTCATATCTGTTTTCTTTTCCCTGCCTTCCATAGGTTACTCGGATATATTAAGATTTACATTTTTTTAACCTATAATGCTTTCATGTGTATCTTTTTGCATAGCTTTACATATTTTAACAATTTTATTGAGATATCTTTTTATCTGTGTCCTCTTTAATTTCCTCGATCAATGTTTTATAGTTTTCTGTATACAAGTCTTTCACAGCTGTGGTTAAGGTTATTGCTAAGAGTTTTACTCTTTTTGCTGCTATTGTAAATGGAATTTTCTTAATTTCCTCTTTGGATAATTCATTGTTAGTATATAGAAATGCCATCAATTTTTGTATGTTGATTTTGTATCCTGTAACTTTACTGAATTTGTTAAAATAAACTTAACTACTGAGGAAGTGTGAAAATAGTATTATTGATGTTAGATGAGTTTCAGAGTAGAACTAGTTAAAATAAACTGAAAAACAAAAATTAGCACTGGAAAAGTAAATTACATAAATAGGAAAGACTCATGCCCAAAAAAGTTGTCAAAAATAAATATATACTAGATGAATACGTTTTTTAAATGTTTAAACGTAGTGAAATGATACTATATTTTCAAATGTAAAGATCTAGAGTTAATGGTTATCATTGGCATAATGTTGTAAACAAATATTTTCTAAAAAGGGGGAATGATCTCAAGCAAGCTCTTATACAAATGGCCTTGACACAGTCTCTGTGCATTATGTTTGTGTTATAATTTTTTTTAATTATTAAAGAGTACAGTTCAACTTGTATACATTGACTGAATACACATTCAGTGTGTATTCTTACATAAATGGAATTTTTTATTAGAGGTATAAATTCTTGCTGGAATATTAATCTCAATGCTACAGGAATACAGAAATTCTCTATTATAAATGTTAGCTGTAAATCATCATTCCTCTAATTATAAGAATAACCTGATGATTAGAAAATCATTCACGTGGCAACTATTAAAACTTAAACTTAATATAGGGTTATATTACAGCTTTCTTTAAAAATGGTTTATGATGCAGTATTTCACATCTGCTAAAAAGTATAGAGAATTTTGAGCACTCACACCTACCATACACTTCTACTAACTTCTCATATTTTTCTATATTGATTTTACTTATGTATCATTTATCTAATACTATGGAACAAACCACCTCAGTAACTCTCTATTAAATATGAATTGACTACGGTCAGTGGGTGTTTCTTCTGTTCTACAAAGTGTAGCTGAAGTCACTCATGTGGCCACATTCACTTGAGAGCACACAGAGAGGTGATTTACAAAAGATTATGTGTCTACCTTGGGTTGAAAGTCAGAATGCTCTAAAACAATTCACTTACACTTTGTAGATGCTCTAAGAGGGTTTATGAGCATCATTTTAAATCATCCTGAAGTCTTAACAAAAGGCCCTATAGCCTCACCCATAATTTGATCTAAAGCCTAAGACCATATTTTACTAAAAGCATCCTGGATTTAATCTTTTCCCTGAGGTTATTTCTTGCTTTGAGAATGTGTTACCAGCTGGAAAGATTGAGAATGAAAAATAGTTTTGTTTTTCAACTCAAAGTTCTAGGGTAGACATATTTCTACAAGTTCTGCTTAAAAAATGAATAGCTCTTTAATAAATCACCTCTTTCTTAAAACAACATACCAAAAGTAGCAAAAAGAAGCCAACTGACACTATTGACATTCTGAATGAAAATTTCTTTAACCATAGCCACAATTTTATTTGGCTTATGTTGTATTTTTCGAGTTACCTCTGGAAATAGTCTCACTAATAGGTCCACCCATATTTAGCATAAGTTCCTCTTTCTACAGATTTCTTCATTGATATTCAAACATCCCTTATTGTACAGAAAAACTCACTGTGTTTTCCTTTACTTTCTCTCACACTTAAAATACTTCTCATACTGGATGTGTGATTTTTTCCCCCACAATAACCAATTCTCTAACACCAGCTGGGTGTCCTCCAACAATTCCCTTCTGACACTACTTGAATTAATGCAGACCCCAGAGGTTAAAGGCTCAATCCAACAAGACTGGACCCCACTTCAGGTGCCAGCCAAAGGTCCAGGTTTCTAGAAAGTCCAGGCTGTTACTCTGACTGACCAGCTATAAATCAGGGTTTACATGACCCCCTACTTAGAGTTAATAATTTGCTAGAGTGCCTTATGGAACTTAGGAAAACAGTTTACTTACTACCGCTAATTTATTACAAAAGATATTGACATTTTAAAGGATGCAATGAACATACAGATAAAAAGATACATAGGGTGAGGTCCTGAAGGGTACTGAACACAGGAGCTTCTGTCCCCTTGGAGATGGGGTACCTTACACTCTTAGCAACTGGATGTGTACACCAACTTGGAAGCTACTCAAATCCCATACTTTAGGGATATTTATATAGGCATGATTGATTATTAACTCATTTCCAGCCCCTCTCCTCTCTTGGTGGGGGCATAGGGCTGAAAGTTCCAAGCTTCTAATCATGGCTTGTTCTTTCTAGTGACCAGCTGCCATCCAGAAGCCCATTAAGTTTCACTTCATTAGAACAAAAGATGCTCATATCATCCAAGAAATTCCAAGGGATTTAGGAGCTCAGTGTCAGATGCTTCTATCATTCAGGAAATTACAAGGGTTTTAGGTACTCCATGAGAGGAAGTGGTGTCAAAGGCCAAATATTAACAGGAACTGGGGACACAGATAATTTTTTTTAAGTATTATTTCACAGTCCATCCCTTACAGCAAATTGATCCAATCTGTTCATTGTGTTCACTAACCTTGGGAAATAAAAACTCCATCATAAGAGCCAAATGTCCAATTAGGCTTGGGATATGAGTCAAGGAATTCCCTAAAGATCCCTGGTGGTGGCGGGGGAAGGGAGTCAGTGAGTTGCTGCCTGCCTTGTGAATCTGGGCAGGAAGACTGGAAAAAGACCCTCAGGGTATATTTGCAATTTAGTTTTCAAGAATAACTATTTTTAATAACTATTATTAGGCCTATCCTATTTTTGAGAATAAATTATGATCAGTATTCCATTGCTAAAGTTACAGTGGAATGATCAGCTGCTGACACTAGGAACAGAATCATGACTCGCAAACAAGAAGATAGCCAAAACACGATGGAAACCAAACTAAGAATGCAGCAGGTACACTACAAAAGAGAAAAATTAGATCTGCCTCTGATGGGGCTTTGGGCACACAGAATGGATGTATGGAAAATGAAGGTGTTCTCCAGTAATTTTTAAAGATCTCAGGAATGGAAAATCTGGTTTAAGTTCTGACTCTGGGCAGTAATACATTAATGGAAATTTTTATTACAAGTATTTTTAAAAAAGGAAAATCATATTCTAAATATTCAGACTGATAAAACATGACATGCAGCTTATATTTGGTTATTTTCAATCATCAGAATTCCAATTTTTATCTATATATGTTAGTGAGGTTGAGTCATTCATTCCATTTCTTGATCTCAAAATGCATTAGCATTTAAATCTTTCATAAATGTAAGGTATATCATTTTTTTTTGGTCTGAAGCTACAATTGATAAGGGCAGAGATAAAAATTGTCCTTACTCAATAAGAAGAAATACTTTAGGCAAAATAGCTTTTTACTGACTAACTTCATCTTTCCTTTTCTCTAAATTAGCTGATATCACCACTTTTTTTCAAGCTTGATTGTTGAAATAGAGGAAATATGACACCTGTCCTTGTCTTCAATTGTCAGTTTCATTCAATTGTTCCTTTCTGTTTCCAACACATTTTTAAAAGAAACTGAGATAATTAGATATACCAGTCTTATAAATTTTAAAAGCAATACCCCCATGTATTATTTTGGAGGGATAGAGTCCTTAGATCTCAAAAGAAGTTAAAAGTTACCTATATTAAAAGTTGGTATAATTGCATAGCAATACAATGTAACAAAATGTTTACAAGGGAAAATATTAGAACAACTATAATTATATTTCCTTTTGTTTATTTATTTATTTTTAACATCTTTATTGGAGTATAATTACTTTACAATGGTGTGTTGGTTTCTGCTTTATAACAAAGAGAATAAGCCATACATATACATACATCCCCATATCTCCTCCCTCTTGCATCTCACTCCCACACTCCTTATCCCACCCCTCTAGGTGGTCACAAAGAACCAAGTTGATCTCCCTGTGCTATGATTTCATTGAAATGGGTTTAATGTATAGGGAAAGGGACTTCTCTCAGATTTCTATTGTAATTAGACAGCTAAACAAACACCCATACAATATGTAATAAACTTAAATTTTTTTTAGAGTAATAGATTCATTTATCTGGAAATCTAAAAGAAAGTCTTCTGCATGACATGCATAATTCATTGTGACCTTAAAAAAAAGATGGCTTCAATACTGCACAATGTCTCTGATTTCCAAAATTCATTCTTCGTTATATCCTGATGGGTCAAATTATCCGAATGAATCAGTCAGAACATAATTTCTCAAAATGAGTTTTACCATGAAATTCCACAGAACATGGCTGATGCAGTGTGAAGAAAGAGACAATCGTTTTTATAGTTATTATTACTTTGACAAGTAGAGAAATAACAGGGAAGCATATGAAGGGAATGGCTTAAAAATAATAAATTTTGAGGGGGGCATGGCAGGTAAGAATGAATCAAACTTATTTTACTACTTAAAAGAAATTTAAAATTCTAATTTTTCAAATAAAAAATGAATAGCTCTATACTATGCATATAAATGCATTAAAAATATTTTTGATAGTCAAGAAAGTACAAGCTAGGATGTTTTCAAAATTATTTGTCTTAATAAGACATTGTCACAGATGCTGAATAATCTTGTGTGCTCCAGCTACATATACATTATATTTAAGAATCCTATAACATACTCATTTAGTCAAATCATGGAAATATTTTAACATTTATTGTAATACAAACTATATTAATAATGGAGCTGTTGGTAAAAGCCTAGGATATCCTTCCATTTATTACAAAAGACATAAAGAACCTCCAAGAATGAATGAAGAATTCATTAAATAAATCAGAACAAAATTTTTAAGCATATAACATGCTTGAGCAAATGCCAACACAGTAGTCAGTAAAATGATATATACGAAAGTGTTGGTTCTATTTAGTGAAAGTGCAGACAAGAAAATAATTGCAACAACATGCTAAATACTATGATAGATCCACCAGAGGGCAGACAGCAAAAGCAAGAAGAACTACAATCCTGCAGCTTGTGGAACGAACACGAGATTCACTGAAAGGCAGACAAAATGAAAAGGCAGAGGACTATGTACCAGATGAAGGAACAAGAAAAAAACCCAGAAAAACAACTAAATGAACTGGAGAAAGGCAACCTTCCAGAAAAAGAATTCAGAATAATAATAGTGAAGATGATGGTGGACCTCAGAAAAAGAATGGAGGCAAAGATCAAGAAGATGCAAGAAATTTTTAACAAAGACCTAGAAGAATTAAAGAACAAACACCTAGAAGAATTAATAGGTTCTCATTAACCTATTTCAAAGGTATATTAAGCAGTCTCTTAGCATAATAAATATTTATTTCTCACCCAAACTTTGATGTAAGTTAGTGTAGCCCTCATCTATCTTGTAACTTCTCGATTTGTAATATAGGGCCTCAAAGGTTATTACTGGAGGTTTGCATCTGAAGTTTTTAAGGGGCCAGTACTGGAAGAGTTTTAAATCATTCTCACCCTATGACCCCATTTTAGAAACAAACTAAGCCACCTAGCCTCCTTATGACTCAAAGTGAGACTGAGAAATGTGGTCTTCCTGTGAATCCACAAAGACAAAGTGATAAACTAAGCACATACCATCACATCTGTCACATCAGAAATAATTACTAATAATAATCTGCTGTATTCAATTCTAGTTACATTTATTTTATTATGCTCTCTATAAAATTATACATAAACATGATTATGTTTTTTGTTTGTTTCATGCTTATACTACTTAAAACTCTTATCAGGGTAATTTTTGTATACAATCTTATAGATCTACTTCATTATTTTAATGGGAGCATAGTTTTCTTTTTTATTGCAATTACTTTAGCTAGTATTAGGATTAAGGAAAAGGGAGGAATCAAGGAAGATTATAAGATTTTCATTTTGAGTAATCAAGTAGAGAGTTTTGTCATTGGTTGAAATGGAAAGAGCTAGCTTGAGGGGAAACAAGATCCCTACTTTGGATCTGTGAGGTTGAGATGTCTATTAGAGTGGAAATGTAAAATGGATGATCAAGGGTGCCAAACTGGAACTCAGCCAACACTTTCTATTCAGATTGACTGATTAACTGTCCACAATTTGAAATGCGACCTTTTCAAAGACTAGACATCTACATATATGTTGTTTCTGCTATTTTCTTCCATTAAGTGGTTTTTATTTCCAGTACTATCCCATTTTCTAATAGTTTTATTATTATTGTTTTAAGGTATTCTTTATTATCTATAGGAACTTTTCATATTGTTCTCTTCTTTAGAGTCATATATTTAATTATAAAATGATGTCCAGAATCAATTCTTTAGCCTGTTTCCCTTCCAAATAATACGTGCTTTGACCCAAAGTCTGTGAGATTGAGGATTGCCTAATAAAAATCTTTTACAAAAATCTCATAAAAATCTTATACAAATCTCTTTTTTACTTAAGCTAACTTGAGTGGGCTTCTGCTGTTTGAGAAGAAATGTGCCCTAAGTTATTGATTTTTTTTTTACACTGTTCATGTAAAAATTATAAGTAAATTTTTTTTTGATAAAAAGTTTTATGTGAATAAACAAGGAAAACTCTCAATAAAACAAAATCACTAATAAATAAGTACAGCTGATTTAAAAAAATTATACATTTCAAAAGATATGGGGATATATGTATATGTATAGCTGATTGGCTTTGTTATAAAGCAGAAACTAACACACCATTGTAAAGCAATTATACTCCAATAAAGATGTTTTTTAAAAAAAGATATTATGCCCTTATTCCCTTTAAGCTGCTTAAACAAATTAAACATAGTAAATACTCATTCATGGATTCCATATTTGTGAATTCACGAACTTACTAAAATTTATCTGTAACCCCTAAATCAATACTCAAGGGGATTTTGCCATCATGCGTGAAACACGCACACAGTAGCAAAAATTTGAGTTGCCCAATGCACACCAGATGAGGCTGAAAAATTCGATGCCCTGTCTTCTTGTTTCATCTCTCAAGTCTATACAGGTATCCTTTTTGTGGTCTATTTAATACCATGTTTTCTGCACTTTTTGCTTATTGTTGGTGACTTTGCTATTTTAAGTGTCACCCCACCCGCCAGAATAGTACTGAAGAGCTCTCTAGTGTTCCTAAGTGCAAGAAGGTTGTGATGTGCCTTATGGAGAAAATATGCTTGTTAGATACGGTTTGTTCAGGCATGAGTTATAGTGTTGTTGGCTGTGAGTTCAATGGTAATAAGTCAACAATATACATTAAACAAGTTGTCTAAACAGAAATACACAAAACAAGGTTATGTAAATGGGACCTAATTACACTTAAAAGCTTTTGCACAGCAAAGGAAATGAAACTGACAAAACAAAAGGACAACCGACTAAATGTGAGAAAATACTTGAAAATGATATGACCAATAAGGGGTTACTATCCAAAATATATAAACAGCTTATACAACTCGATATAAAAAAAATACCCAAACAGTTCATTCAAAAAATGGGCAAAAGACCTGAACAGACATTTTTCCAAAGAAGACATACAGATGGCCAACAGCTACATGAAAAGATGCTCAACACTGCTACTCATCAGAGAAATGCAAATCAAAACCACAATTAGATATCACCTCACACCTGTCAGAATGGCTAACATCAAAAAGTCTACAAATAACAAATGTTAGAGAGGATGTGGAGAAAAGTGCACCCTTGTACACCATTTGTGAGAGTATAAATTGGTAAAGTCACTATAGAAAACAGTATAGAGGTTCCTCAAAAACTAAGAATAGGGTTTCCCTGGTGGCGCAGTGGTTGAGAGTCCGCCTGCCGATGCAGGGGACGCAGGTTCGTGCCCTGGCCTGGGAAGATCCCACATGCCACGGAGCGGCTGGGCCCATGAGCCATGGCCACTGAGCCTGCGCGTCCAGAGCCTGTGCTCCTCAACGGGAGAGGCCACAACAGTGAGAGGCCCATGTACTGCAAACAAACAAACAAACAAAAAAACCTAAGAATAGAGCTACCATGTGATCCAACAATTCCACTCCTAGGTATATACCCAGAAAAAATGATAACATTAATTCGAAAAGATACATGCACCTTAATGTTCACAGCAGCACTATTTACAATAGCCAAGATATGGAAGCAACCCAAGTGTCCATCAACAAATGAATGGATAAAGAAGTTGTGAGATACACACACAAACACATACATACACAATGGAATATTACTCAGCTATAAAAAAAGAATGAAATTCTGCCATTTGCAACAAGGTGGGTGAGCCTAGGGAGTATTTTCCTTAGTGAAATAAGCCAGACAGAGAAAAACAAATACTGCATGTTATCACTTATATGTGAAAACTAAAAAACTAAAACAAATGAACGAATATAACAAAACAGAAATGGACTCAGAGATATAACAAACTCATGTTTACTAGTTTGGGGAGAGGGAATGGGGGGGCAAGATAGGGGTATAGAATTAAGAGATACAAACTACTATGTTAAAATAGATAAACAACAAGGATGCACTGTACAACACAGGGAATTATAACCATTATTATGTAATAACTATAAATGGAGTATTATCTGTAAAAATACTGAATCACTATGTTGTATACCTGAAACTAATATAATATTGTAAATCAACTATACTTCAATTAAAAACAAGGTTATGTGTTGATTTATTGGTGGAAGTGTGTGACCAGGTCTCCCAGGACGTGAATTCTATATTTTCCCTAGGAATAGTGGCTCAGTGTTCCCTAATTCAGTGTATACACAGATACATATAAACACACCCCCACACATTCCAGGATGGACCTCCTCCTGCCTCTAGGCTACAAGAAGCCAAGTTTGTCTACCCGCTGCCTCAGGGGCCTGGAGAAGGGGTTCACTGCCCCTGCCCTTTCCTTACTTAGGGAGCCCAGGCAGTTGTGACTCCTGCATCAGTCTGTGGCATTAGCTTGGCCTTCTAGATGGAATTTGGGTGCCTGCTTCTCAGCTCTGCCCATGATGACAGCTTGACCCCTCCTTTTAATGAACTCAAACTTATCTGTTTCTATTTTTTCTTCTAGAAATTAGAGTTTCTGGTGTTCCCAGCACCTATGCAGGGTTGTGTGGGGCTGGGATTGACTATCAAGAGGGATCCGAAGGATCACTCACCCCCAAATCCCTACCAAGCCAGAAATATTTGAAGTGATATAGTTTTACATTTTTCATAAAATGAGTTATACTTTAGAAGAAGTTGATGTCATTTTAATGCAAAGTGTTTCTATATTATGAATGTAGCTTCTATTTATTTTTAATTTGGAGTTTTAATTAGACTTTTATAATTATATGATTTTTCTATTCTAAATTACTACTGTAATGACTTACATTTAAAGATTTCCTGAAATTGTAGCATTCTCGCATTCTTAGAGTAAACCCTAGTTGGAAATACACAACATACCTTCTTTACCAAAATACTTACCAAAACATAAATAACAAGCAAAAAGAATATAGATCATTATTATGAAACTGGATTAATTTATCACAAATTTTAAAAAGCCCACATAATCAATGTTCAGATGAAGCAAAGGAATACTAGTGGGACAAAGGAAAGGTCCTCTCTCTTATGCCCCTTCCCAGATATTACTTCACATCCAAGGTAACTATGATCCTGTTATCGAGGACCATGGTTTAATACTGCTTATATTTAAATTTACGTATATAAAATCATAGTATATAAAGATTTTAATGTCTTTCTTCTTTTTTCAGAATTACTGTACATTTCTGCAATTCATTCATGTAGGTGTACATAGTATAGTTTGTATTTTTTTAATGCAGCTCATTAGAAAATTCTTGAATCTTGCCTTTCATTCTCTCACGCCACCTTAAAAATTAATTCAATGATAATGAATCTTAGTCCATAGATTTAGTTGTGCAAGAACAATGACATTAAAAAATAACGTATTTTCTGTATCGCAACACTAGCTCTGAATTCAAGTCCCTTTCTTCCTTGACCTGTTTTTGTTTCATTATCCTAGGATAATTCAGAAAACAATCAGGAGAGGCTGCATCTGAGCCTTAGTAACAGGTTAATAAACGTGTGGCTCAAATGTCTATTATTCCTGCTCTCATTGTTCCTTTTGGTCTAGAAATAACCTGCTACTTCTGTGCCATGACTGGGTTACAGGAGTCTTCTTTGAGATCATCTGTGATCCCCCATGTCTAGCTGTGTTATTCAGGAATTTCTATCTGACACCTCCATCAATCCTTCATAGTGATCCTAAGCACCAGGGCTTATTGTTACTTCTGTGTTAAGGACCTTTACAACTCTCCTTATTTTCCTCCTATTACCCAACCAGGTTTAATATCCCTTTTAGCTTCATGACTATTTTTTCCCCTTCAAGATATTATGCTCTTATATGGAATCTAAATTTTAAAAAAAATGGTTCTGAATAACCTAGGGGCAGGACAGGAATAAAGATGCAGACATAGAGAATGGACTTGAGTACACGGGAAGGGGGAAGCGTAAGCTGGGACAAAGTGAGAGAGTGGCATGGACATATATACACTACCAAATGTAAAATAGATAGCTAGTGGGAAGCAGCCGCATAGCACAGAGAGATTAGCTCGGTGCTTTGTGTCCACCTAGAGGGGTGGGATAGGGAGGGTGGGAGGCAGACACAAAAGGGAGGAGATATGGGGATATATGTATATGTATAACTGTATATGTATATGTATCACTTAGTTATACAGCAGAAACTAACACAACATTGTAAAGCAATTATACTCCAATAAAGATGTTTTAAAAAAAAGATATTATGCTATTATTCTCCCTTCATTTATCTTTACTACTTTCAAGATTTTTTTTTGAGCTTAGACATTTTGCTGGGAAAAGCACACCAGACACAAAGGCAACTTCTAATTTTTGCTTTCCCATTTGCCTCCTCTCAAGTAATGAATTAGAGATCAGTTTACAAATTTAAATGGGGGAAGAGACAGGGGATTAAATATTGTTAATAAATATACATATTTTTAAATCTTGCTTTTTATATATCACCGGTTCCTCAAAATATACATATGGTACAGACATAGAATGAGGATAAAAAATTATTTGGTGAGAAAAAAAAAAAAAACTTTCCTATTCTTTATATCCAGCTGTTCAGATGCGTTCTAATTCTAAATTTTTATTACTCTAAATATTGAAAGTCTTTGCATCTTCTGAGTTATTAAAGCTCTCCAAATCTAAAACATCCTGGTAGACTCAATTATTTTACTCCTTCTGAGAGCATACATATTGGTTTTTTTAAATGTCAACAGCAAAAGGAGAATTAGAGATTATTTAAGCTAATCTTCTCATTTTATGGAAGAGAACCCTGAGATCCAGAGGAAAGAAATGACATAAGTGAGCCTAAAGTATTTGCCCCAATGGTATACCTTTTCACACATCGATGCCTGTTTTGAATCAAGATGAAGTCTGTGGGAATTACATTAATTACATGTAACTTACCTTTATAAGAATTAGTGCTGAATCTTGAATATATTTTTAAAATCATATTTTATGATCAGAGTTGAAAAATATATTATTTTCAAATACTTTAACCTTATTTCTCACAGAGTGGAAATCTTTCTCTTTTCATTAGGTTTAGTAATACAAAGGTAAGAAAAGTAGACTATTGAATACTATAAATTATTTCAGTTTAGTATTATATCCCTGAATATTATATTCCCTAAAATTTTAACAAGATTTTGGAGAAACAAGAGTATCATATATTCATATTTTTATGTCTAAGTTCCCAAACATCTTAGTCAACCACATATAAATATGCAATTTTATAACTAGCTTCCCTTAAGATACATATGCAAATGATATGGCTGATAATCAAATCAGACTCCTTCCTTTATTTTTTTGTTGCATCACAACTTAAATTAAAGCATAATTTTATTTTATCTGCCAACAAAATTGTCATTCTGCAAAATAGCCTTCATAATATATATTAAGGCCATAAAAAATGAATTATTACTCTAACTAAGTGTGCACTGTGAAATGGTTTAGTAAAACACTGGCTTGCATGACATATTCTTGTCTTGCTTAACAACTGTAATAAAATAGGAATGATAGGGCTTTAAAGAACAGTGTAGAATTAGAAATAGAAATTACTGTGCATTACATTGCCATTTGATATGATGCACTGTAGCTTGCTGACAGTAATCTTAATGAGGATTATACCAAAGATATCAAAAATATATGTTGTCATCTATTAACAATCAAATACTCAAAGGTATTTATCTTGTGTCTACATTTGCATGCTACTTTTAAAAGGCTCTTATTTTAATTAACAGAATATTGAAATCCCATCTGAAAAGAAATTTGAATGCTAAATTAAACCATCAATAAAATTCAACAGAGACAACATACTGAGAAAATGCAGAAAATATGAATGGCTTTGAAATTTGGATTGTGAAAGACAAATTAAATTCAACTGGGGAGATGTATTATCTGGTACTGACATTCAGAAAAGTTTTCAAGATTTGGCCATTGGCTCACCAAGTGTTTAAATCCTCAAGCAATCATACAATTAGTGGTCTATATTTTCTGCATTGCCATTGAAGAATCCAAATGTATCTTTAATTATTTAGGACTTTCAGTTAAACACATCAGAGATCCTAATCTAAGTAATATAGGGCTAAGGTTGGGGTGAAGTTTATTGGCTAAATACATCCAATTCATTGAACAAATCAACAGAAAGGCAGGGAGGAACCTGGACCAAAAATACATTTGGATCTCAAACACTGACTGGTTCATCTAATATGGTCTTCTCCACTTGTGTTGGGTGTATTAGTTTTTTACATATTTCTTGCTACATGATGGAAAGTTGGCAACCACCAGGTTCAAAGTTTCTATTTTACATCTTAAGCCTTTTCTGATTTCAAATTTTATAATCTTAGATAAAGTTTCTAGTTATCCCATCTTGGGTTTGGTTCTTACACATGGCCAAGGTTTAGCTGGAATAATGGAAGGATGAAAAGGTTATACTGTGGGCAAAACTGTCTGGAGTAGGGCAAGTTTTATAGAAGGAGCCGTTCTTCTCAGAAGACAAAATAAACAGAAATAATTATTGTCTTGCACTCAAGTTGTAATTGCATATGAGATATATGCATATACAGAAACTATCCATGGCCTCAGTTTAGGTTAATTAATTCATCTGAAATTAGTTATTGAGTACCTACTATGTGCTAAGCACATAGCTGTGCTAAGCACCTCAGATACCACAGTGAAGAAGACTGATAGCTTCTTTGCCCTCACATAATGCACATTTTAGTGTGGAGGTAGCCAAAGGTTATAAACAAATACAAAAACTTTGTATCATGTGAAATAAATAAGGGATTGAGATAAAGAAAGGTGTAAGGTGGCTATTTAAATAATATAGTCAGTGAAGAACTTTTTGGGGAATCATTCTGGTCAGTGGAAAAAAAAAGAAAAAAGCAGGTGTAGTCTCTGAATTGTAAAAGACTGTGGTCTACAACTAGTGAAATGCAGGGTGGTCTTAGTTAAGGTTGGAGAAATGATTAGATCATACAGAAACTCAAAGGCCTGTAGTATGAATTTTATTCTAAATGCAATGTGAAGCTTTTGAAGCATTTCAAGCTATGGAATGATATGATCTCATTTACATTTTTAAATGTTTCACTCTTGCTATTATGTAGAGAACGATTGGGGTGATGGATGAAAAAACTTATTTGGTGATATCCTGGATATGGGGGTTGTGAGAAATTAAGAATCTAGGATACATCCTTGTTTTCGAAATTTAGTAAGTAGATAGATGGTGCTACCAAGTAGTAAGATGGAGAAGACTTATGTATGCATAAATAACTGTGGTAGAAAGAAATGGAGAGCTCACTGCAGTGCATGATAATGTTGAAATAAGAGACATACAAATAAAAAAAATCAGGTAACTAGATGCATGAGTCGAGAGTTCAAGTGAGGACAGAAACTGCTTTTAGTATGGCGTGTTCTCTCTCAGGCATATTCCATGATCTCGATTCAGAACCTTAGGGGTTTACATTATGACGTCCTCTTCCATTATGGCTGGCCATAAGTTCTATACAAATTGTTTTCCTACTAATGATATCTTTATAAGATTAGAGGGTCCATTGGGTCCTATGGTCCAAATGGCACAAATACCTGGAGCTCCTGCAGATTTTGTTTTCTATTCTACACCTAACTTAAAACAATTAAATTACTTAAGTAAATTAATGTAGGTCTTTTGTGGGAGAATATATATCTGCTAATGATAGTTGCCATGATTTTCCATTGTCCTTTCAAATAGGAATGTGGGCTCTCTTTCAGTGGTTTCATAGTCTAAGAAATGGCTCAGGTTTGGTAACTGACCATGAACCATGACTATTTTGGGGCTGCTTTTCTTGATTTCCTCATAATCCCTGGATAATCTGAGTTATTAGAAAGGTTAAGCAATATTTTTTTGAGTCTTCATGTTTCTTCCTTCTAGAAATGACTGCAATACATCAGTCATCTCCAAGACCCTCTGAAGATAAGCCCCTTCAACTGCCACTCTGATGTTGCTGTTCATTGCAAATATTGTGCCCACCTGGCTTTTGACATTTAAGTGCCACCACCTGACCTCTTAGGGGACCAATTCCTTTACAGCATCACCTGCGGTTAGCCCTGACCTACAAGAAGGAGCCACCACTCAAAGATGGTGATGCACCTTTCATCAGCACATTTTGTTCTTGTTGTTATAACTTTGGTAAATGGAGTATCCTCTAGGCTCATTAGTGGAATATTGTTGGCCAGTGGAATTTCTAACCTTATGCTGTACATTTACTTTACAATTCCCAATTCTCTAATACTATGATCTTTTCCTTCACTATCACAGAATATTGGCATTTCTATTTCATATAACGTGAGTCATCACTTTATCCAAGCTTAAAAGAGAAATCCTAATAGCATGGCGGCACCACCTACCAGAATTCTTCTCAGGGTGTTAAATTTTGTATCATGGGAAGATATTCCCATATCAGCAAACTTTCCCTTTTATCAACTTTATGTTTTCCCTTTTCTATCAAACACCCTCAAGATCCAGTCACAGCTCCTGAAAATACTTATTAACCAGATCCTGAAACTTTTTTTCCCATTACCTCTCCTCCCTTTGAAATCCCATTTTCAATTCAGCCAGGCTATGCTAGGTTTGAGTTCTGTTATTGATCTAGCTGCCTAGAATGGACAAAAAAGTGAATCCGAAGGCAGGAAAGCTTTGTTTTGTAAGGTACGCTCATGATCTTCAAACAAGGAAAAAGGGAAACATCTTCTAAAGGGGTAACATGCTACTTCTGTGGGCTAAGTTAAGAGGAATCTGCAAGTAGAAAGTTCTCGATTGTCCCTAAGCTATTATCCATATACCATAATTCCCTCTTAGATCACTTTTATTTTTATTTAAGTCATAACATGAAATCTTTAGTGAAAGAGAAAGGCTTGTATAAACATGTATAATAAGCTCATGTGAAAATATAAAGAAGACTAATTAGCTAAATGTGTTTCAAAAGAAAAGAAAATTACCCTTCTAAAGAGTATTTTTTTCAAAATGACAATACTTTTACCATGAGCAGATTCTTATAATTCAGAAAACAACAACTTGAACATAATATGTTTAAAAGCTCAAATGAAATCACATACAAAAATGATCTTACATGGCTATATATAATGGAACTAGATAAAAGAGAAATGATTTTCTAATCTGTGGTTACTTTGTAACATTGTGGTGACATTTTGGAAAATTATTTCAGTTCTCTAATAACTGTTACTCATCTGAAAATTATAATAAAAAAGAATACACTTCATAGTGGTTTGCTATAAGTATTGAAAATAATAAATATAAGGCTCTTAGTACATGGTACATAGTAGGTACTTAATAGATGTTTGTTGAATAAATGAATTTTAATATTCAATGCAAATTAACAATTATCTTTAAATTAATTACAAATAACATATGTCCATGTGGGAGGAAATTCTCTGAAAAATATCGTAGGAAACAATAAAACTAACCAAAAAGACAAGGCTTTTATATGAACATTTAAATTTCTATTCCTAGCAGGTCTGAAGTTGCCAAGATTTGTAATATATTCTGAGTAAAAAGAGTTTCATACCTTTTTTTTGTGGTTGGTTGTTTTTTTGTTATTGAGTTGTATGAGCTATCTGTATATATTTTTTTTGGAATTTTATTTTATTTATTTTTTTATACAGAAGGTTCTTATTAGTTGTCCACTTTACACATATTAGTATATATATGTCAATCCCAATCTCCGAATTCATCACACCACCACCCGCTCCCGCCGCTTTCCCCCCGTGGTGTCCATAAGTTTGTTCTCTACATCTGTGTCTCTATTTCTGCCCTGCAAACCAGTTTATCTGTACCATTTTTCTAGGTTCCACATATACGTGTTAATATACGATATTTGTTTTTCTCTTTCTGACTTACTTCACTCTGTATGACAGTCTCTAGATTCATCCACGTCTCTACAAATGACCCAATTTTGTTCCTTTTTATGGCTGAGTAACATTCCATTGTATGTATGTACCATATCTTCTTTATCCATTCATCTGTCGATGGGCATTTAGGTTGCTTCCATGACATGGCTATTGTAAACAGTGCTGCAATGAATATTTGGGTGCATGTGTCTTTCTGAATTATGGTTTTCTCTGGGTATATGCCCAGTAGTGGGATTGCAGGGTCATATGGTAATTCTATTTTTAGTTTTTTAAGGAACCTCCATACTGTTCTCCATAGTGGCTGTATCAATTTACATTCCCAGCAAAAGTACAAGAAGGTTCCCTTTTCTCCACACCCTCTCCAGCATTTGTTGTTTGTAGATTTTCTGATAATGCCCATTCTAACTGGTGTGAGGTAATACCTCATTGTAGTTTTGATTTGTATTTCTCTAATAATTAGTGATGTTGAGCAGCTTTTCATGTGCTTCTTGGCCATCTGTATGTCTTCTTCGGAGAAATGTCTATTTAGGCCTTCTGCCCATTTTTGCAATGGGTTGTTTTTTCATTTTTTAATATTGAGCTGCATGAGCTGTTTATATATTTTGGAGATTAATCCTATGTCCGTTGATTCATTTGCAAATATTTTCTCCCATTGTGAGGGCTGTCTTTTTGTCTTGTTTGTAGTTTCCTTTGCTGTGCAAAAGCTTTTAAGTTTCATTAGGTCCCATTTGTTTACTTTTGTTTTTATTTCCATTACTCTAGGAGGTGGATCAAAAAAGATCTTGCTGTGATTTATGACCAAAAGTGTTCTGCCTATGTTTTCCTCTAAGAGTTTTATAGTGTCTGGTCTTACATTTAAGTCTCTAATCAATTTTGAGTCTATTTTTGTGTATTGTGTTAGGGAGTGTTCTAACTTCATTCTTTTACATGTAGCTGTCCAGTTTTCCTAGCACCACTTACTGAAGAGACTGTCTTTTCTCCATTGTATATCCTTACCTCCTTTGTCATAGATTAGTTGACCATAGGTGTGTGGGTTTATCTCTGGGCTTCCTATCCTGTTCCACTGATCTATATTTCTGTTTTTGTACCAGTACCATATTGTCTTGATTACTGTAGCTTTGTAATATAGTCTGAAGTCAGGGAGTCTGATTCCTCCAGCTCCGTTTTTTTCCCTCAAGGCTGCTTTGGCTATTAGGGGTCTTTTGTGTCTCAACATAAATTTATACATATTTTGTTTCAGTCCTGTAAAAACTGCCATTAGTAATTTGATAGGGATGGCATTGAATCTGTCAATTGCTTTCGGTAGTATAGTCATTTTCACAATATTGATTCTTCCAATCCAAGAACATGGTATATCTCTCCATCTGTTTGTGATGTCTTTGATTTCTTTCTGCAGTGTCTTATAGTTTTCTCAGCACAGGTCTTTTACCTACTTAGGTAGGTTTATTCCTAGGTATTTTATTCTTTTTGTTGCAATGGTAAATGGGAGTGTTTCCTTAATTTCCCTTTCAGATTTCTTCATCCTTAGTCTATAGGAATGCAAGAGATTTCTGTGCATTAATTTTGTATCCTGCAACTTTACCAAATTCATTGATTAGCTCTAGTGGTTTTCTGGTGGCATCTTTAGGATTCTCTATGTATAGTATCATGTCATCTGCAAACAGTGACAGTTTTACTGCTTCTTTTCCAATTTGTATTCCTTTTATTTCTTTTTCTTCTCTGATTGCCATGGCTAGGACTTCCAAAACTATGTTGAATAATAGTGGTGAGAGTGGACATCCTTGTCTTCTTCCTGATATTAGAGAAAATGCTTTCAGTTTTTCGCCGTTAAGAATGATGTCTGCTGTGGGTTGGTAGTATATGGCCTTTATTATGTTGAGCTATGTTCCCTCTATGCCACTTTCTGGAGAGTTCTTATTATAAATGGGTGTTGAATTTTGTCAAAAGCTTTTTCTGCATCTATTGAGATGATCATATGGTTTTTATTCTTCAGTTTGTTAATATGGTGTATCACATTGACTGATTTGTGTATATTGAAGAATCCTTGCATCCCTGGGATAAATCCCACTTGATCATGGTGTGTGATCCTTCTAGTGTGTTGTTGGATTCTGTTTGCTAGTATTTTGTTGAGGATTTTTGCATCTATATTCATCAGTGATATTGGTCTGTAATTGTCTTTTTTTGTAGTATCTTTGTCTGGTTTTGGTATCAGGGTGAAGCTGGTCTCAAGAATGAGTTTGGGAGTGTTCCTTCCTCTGCAATTTTTTGGAAGAGTTTGAGAAGGATGGGTGTTAGCTCGTCTCTAAATGTTTGACAGAATTCACCTGTGGAGACATCAGGTCCTGGACTTTTGTTTGTTGGAAGATTTTTAATCACAGTTTCAATTTCGTGACTTGTGATTGGGTCTGTTCATATTTTCTATTTCTTCCTGGTTCATTCTTGGAATGAATTCTTTCTAAGAATTTGTCCATTTCTTCCAGGTTGTTCATTTTAGTGGCATAGAGTTGCTTGTAGTAGTCTCTTAGGATGCTTTGTATTTCTGTGATGTCTGTTTTAACTTCTCCTTTTTCATTTTTAATTTTATTGATTTGAGTCCACTCCCTCTTTTTCTTGATGAGTCTGGTTAATGGTTTTATCAATTTTGTTTATCTTCTCAAAGAACCAGCTTTTAGTTTTATTGATCTTTGCTATTGTTTTATTTGTTTCTATTTCATTTATTTCTGCTCTGATCTTTATGATTTCTTTCCTTCTGCTAACTTTGGGTTTTGTTTGTTCTTCTTTCTCTAGTTCCTTTAGGTGCAAGGTTAGATAGTTTATTTGAGATTTTTCTTGTTTCTTGAGGTAGGGTTTTATTGCTATAAATTTCCCTGTTAGAACTGCTTTTCCTGCATCCCATAGGTTTTGGATCATCATGTTTTCATCGTCATTTGTCTCTAGGTATTTTTTGATTTCCTCTTTGATTTCTTCAGTGATCTCTTGGTTATTTAGTAACATACGGTTTAGCCTCCATGTGTTTGTGTTTTTTACGTTTTTTTCCCTGTAATTGATTTCTAATCTCATAGTTTTGTGGTCGGAAAAGATGCTTGATATGATTTCAATTTTCTTAAATTTACTGAGGCTTGATTTGCGACCCAAGATGTGGTCTATCCTGGAGAATGTTCCATGTGCACTTGAGAAGACAGTGTAATCTGCTGTTTTTAGATGGAATGTCCTATAAATATCAATTAAAACTATCTGGTCTATTGTGTCATTTAAAGCTTCTGTTTCCCTATTAATTTTCTGTTTGGATGATCTGTGCATTGGTATAAGTGAGGTGTTAAAGTCCCCCACTATTATTGTGTTACTGTCGATTTCCTCTTTTATAGCTGTTAGCTGTTGCCTTACGTATTGAGCGGCTCCTCTGTTGGGTACATATATATTTATAATTGTTACATCTTCTTCTTGGATTGACCCCTTGATCATTATGTAATGTCCTTCCTTGTCTCTTGTAACATTCTTTATTTTAAAGTCTATTTTATCTGATATGTGTATTGCTACTCCAGCTTTCTTTTGATTTCCATTTGCATGGAATATCTTTTGCCATCCCCTCACTTTCAGTCTGTATGTGTCCCTAGGTCTGAAGTGGTTCTCTTGTAGACAGCATATATATGGGTCTTGTTTTTGTATCCATTCAGCAAGCCTGTGTCTTTTGCTTGGAGCATTTAGTCCATTCATGTTTATGGTAATTATCGACATGTATGTTCTTATCACTATTTTCTTAATTGTTTTCTGTTTGTTTCTGTAGGTCCTTTTCTTCTCTTGTGTTTCCCACTTAGAGAAGTTCCTTTAGCATTTGTTGTAGAGCTGTTTTGATGGTGCTGAATCTCTTAGCTTTTACTTGTCTGTAAAGCTTTTGATTTCTCCATCGAATCTGAATGAGATCCTTGCCAGGTAGAGTAATCTTGGTTATAGGTTCTTCCCTTTCATACTTTAAATATATCATGCCACTCACTTCTGGCTTGTAGAGTTTCTGCTGAGAAATCAGCTGCTAACTGTATGGGAGTTCCCTTGTATATTATTTGTCATTTTTCCCTTGCTGCTTTCAATAATTTTTCTTTGTCTTTAATTTTCGCCATTTTGATTATTATGTGTCTCAGTGTTTTTCTCCTTGCATTTATCCTGTATAGGACTGTCTGCACTTCCTGGACTTGGGTGGCTATTTCCTTTCCCATGTTAGGGAAGTTTTCGACTATAATCTCTTCAAATATTTTTTCGGGTCCTTTCTCTCTCTCTTCTCCTAATGCGAATGTTGCTACATTTAATGTTGTTCCAGAGGTCTCTTATGCTGCCTTCATTTTTTTCATTCTTTTTTCTTTATTCTGTTCCACAGCCGTGGATACCACCATTCTGTCTTCCAGGTCACTTATCCGTTCTTCTGCCTCAGTTATTCTGCTATTGATTCCTTCTAGTGTATTTTTCATTTCAGTTATTGTATTGTTCATCTTTGTTTGTCTGTTCTTTAATTCTTCTAGGTCTCTGTTAAAGCATCTTCTCGACCTTTGCCTCCATTCTTTTTCTGATGTCCTGGATCATCTTCAGTATCATTATTCTGAATTCTTTGTCTGGAAGGTTGCCTATCTCCATTTAGTTTTGTTTATGGGATTTTATCTTGTTTCTTCACCTGGTACACAGCCCTCTGCCTTTTCATCTTGTCTATCTTTCTGTGAATGTGGTTTTTGTTTCACAGGCTGCATGATTGTAGTTCTTCCTCCTTCTGCTGTCTGCCCTCTACTGGAGGAGGCTATCTCAAGAGTTTTATATCTTAAGGCACCGAATATTCAATTGATATATTTTATTTACTTCAATGATAAAAATAGCTCTATGAAGAAATATAAATGTTTAAATGCAGGTTTAAAATATTTTACTTAACACATTTCTCAAATCCTATGCATATAAATGACTATTTTGCGATAACCTAGGTGTTGCATGTTGTTTTGATGATGATTTTATTGTTCCCAAACATTTTAGAATCCCTCTTTGGATACAACTTTAGAACTAATACATGAGAGCACACAACACATAAATACACACACATTATATCATTTTATAATCAACATTTATATCTTAATAAAAACTTTATCATCCCGTTTATTCATCCCACCCACACTATTCACAAACACCAGAAACATATTTGATAAGATTAAGTACACTCAGACAAATGTGCTATAAAATGTGAAGGCAAATCCACAAAATATAGCTGCCAAACATACTTTGGCAAAGGTGGCATCACCAGAATTGATGTATGACCAATGAAGGCAACACCTTAAAAAACCTTAATGCTTACTTTCAAACATAAAATCAATAAATTTTAGGTTAGTTTAATTAAATATGCTGTATCCTCTCTGGATATCTACTCTTTCATTAATTTCCACCTAGAACAAGGAGACTTTATGCTGTATATTATTTTAATATGGTAATTTGGTGATCATTGGTTTCTTGATGGATGTTAATATTTCTGAATACAACATGGGTTTTTAATAACAAATTAAATTAATATGATAGATATTTCATTGCTCAATAGTACACATGTCCATGCTAAAATAAAAAGTCATATGTAATGATTTCAATGTAGAAAAGAGAAATTCTCAGTTATTAGAAAAAAGCAAAAACCCCAGAAAACCTCAAAACATAGAATTGCATTATAGACATTAAAATTCTCTTGATTTAGTATTTTTGAGGGAAAAAAAATCAAATAAAAATGCTTCCATCTATCATTTTAGAAAAAGAGCTAGGGTTTACTAAAGGATAAGATTGGAGAAGATAAGTTGAAGGGATATTGGTAAACAATTTAAGAAGCTTACAAACCCAATTAACTTTATCATTATTTCAAGTTATTCTTCTTAATTTTTATACACATAATGATTTTTGTAGATATGAAATACTTAGAAATAAATGCACAGCTATGCACAATCTACCTAAAAAAATAGTACATAATAATAGTTTGAAGGCCTAAATATATCTCTCCTAATTATATTCTTATCTCTTCACCTCAAGAATAATACAAATTTTATCACTGCCATGGATTTTAAAGTTAATAGACTTCATTTTTAGCAGAGTTTTAGGTTTATAGAACAATTGAGCAGGAAGTACAGAGAGTTCCCATATATCCCTTCCCCCAAATTTTCCTCTATTATTAACATCTTGCATGAGTCTGACACATTTGTTATAGTTGATGAACCAAGACTGATATATTGTTCTCAGCTAAATTCCATAATACATGAGAGTTCACTCTTTGTTTTGTACAGTTCTGTAGGCTTTGACAAATTTCTATGCCATACACCCAACATTATAGGATCATATAGAATAGTTTCATTGCTCTAAATATCACATCTTCTCTAGCCATTCATCCAGTACCCAACTCATGCCCCCCACCTCCCAAATGAGACTCCCTGGCAACCACTGATATTTTTATTGTCTCTATAGTTTGGCCTTTTCCATAGTATCATATAGTTGGACCAATACAGTATGTAAGCTCTTCAGACTAGCTCCTTAGACTCAAAATATTCATTTAAGATTCCTCCATATCCTTTAGTGGCATGATAGCTCATTTATTTTTATCATTGAATAATATTCTATTATATAAGTGTACCACAGTTTATCTATTACCCCGCTGAAGGACATCTTGGTTTAGTCTAATTTTTGACAATTATGACTAAAAATTCTGTAAACATTTGTCTGCAGGTTTTTATATGTACATAAGATTTTCACTTATTTGCATAACACAATTGGTGGATGATAATCTGTATGTTTACTTATGTAAGAAAATGTAGTTGTCTTCCAAAGAGGCTGTACCATTTTGCATTGTAACCAGCAATTAGTGAGGTCCCTTGTTCTACATACTCTTGAGCATTTGGTGTCGTCAGTGTTTTGAAATTTACTAAATATAAAGATGTTGTGTATCATCTCATATGTTTATCTGCCATCTTGTATATCTTCTTTGGAGAGGTATCTGTACAGGTATTTTGTATACTTTTTAATTAGGTTGTATTCTTATTGTTGAATTTAAGTATTATGTGTATATTTTTGATAAAAGTCCTTTATTAGATAGTGTTTTGCAAATCCACAGTCCCAGTATGTGGCTTGTCTTTTCATTCTCTTACCAGAGAAATTATTGCCAAATGAAGGTCACCTATATTTTATCCTATGTTATTTTCTAGAATTTTATAGTTTTTATTTTACACTTAGGTCTACAATTCATTATGAATTAATCTTTGTAAAAAGTGTAATATCTGTGCCTGGATTCACTTTTTTGCATGTGGATGTACTGGTGATCCAGCACCATTTTTTGAAAAGACTATCCTTTTCCACCAAATCGCCTTTCCTTTTTTGTCAAAGACAAGTTCCCTATATTTTAGTGTGGTCTCTCTGGGCTCTCTGTTCTGTTACAGGAATCTAGTTATCTATTCTTTCACCAATGCCACATTGTCTTGATTAGTGTAGTTCTAGAGTAAGTCTTTAAGTTAGTAGTGTTGGTCCCCCAGCTTTGTTCTTGTTCAGTATTGTGTTGGCTATTCTGGGCGTTTTGCTTTCCACATAAGAGTTAGAACATGTTATTATCCACAAAGTAACCTGCTGGAATTTTTATTGCGATTGCATTCAACTTGTAGATAAAGTTGAGAACTGACATCTTTATAATAATATTGAGTCTTTCTATCCATGAACATGGAGTATCTCTCCATTTATTTAATTCTTCTTTGTTTATCAAAGTATTGTAGTTTTCCTTATATAAATTTTGTAAATATTTTGTTACATTTACACTAAGCATTTAATTTTGGGAGTACTAATGTAAATGGTATTGCACTTTTAATTTCAAATTCCATTTGTTCATTGATGGTATATAGGAGGCAATTAACTTTTGTATATTAAACATATGCTGTAACCTTGCAATAATCAATCATTTATTAGTTCCAGGAGTATTTTTCTTAATTCTCTGGAATTTTCTACATAGATGATCATCTCATATGCAAAGACATTTCTATGTCTTCACTCCCAAGCTATATAATTTTTATTTTTCTTGTCTTATTGTATTAGCAAGGACTTCCAGTACCATGTTGTATAGGAGTGGTGAGAGAGAATATCCTTGCCTTGTTCCTGATCATAGGAGAAAGCATCTAGTTTCTCAAGATTAAGAGCAATGTTTGCTGTAATTTTTTGATAAGCATTCCTATCATGCTGAGGAAGTTCCATTTTTTTCCTAGCTTGTTGAGAGTTTTTATCATGAATGGGTGTTGTGTTTTCTTAAGTGCTTATTCTCCATCTATTGATATGATCATATGATTTTTCTTTTTCAGCCTGATGATGTGAACAGCCTTAATTGATGGTTGAATGTTGAACCAGCCTTGCATACCTGTCCTTATAAATTTGGAAGTGTTCCCTTTGCTTCTGTTTTCTAAAATATATTCTAGAGAAATTGGTATCACATCTTATTTAACTTCTACCTGTCAACTCTGTTCATTTCTGGTGTTAAAGTTTCCACCTATAATGTATTTGTTTATTACTCTTTGCAGTCTTATCAGTTTTTACTTCACATACTTTGATGCTCTGTTGTTAGGCACATGCATTAAGGATTGTTATTTCTTCTTGGAGTATTGACCATTTATCATGTAATGCCTGTCTTTATCCTTGATAACTTTCCTTGCTCTGAAATCTGCTATGTTGGATATTAATACAGCTATCCCTGTTTTCTTTTGATTAGCATTAGTGTGGTATATCTTTCTTCATTCCTTTACTTTTAGTCTACATGTATCTTTACACTGAAAGTGGGTTTCTTGTAGATAACATATAATTAGGTGTTGTTTTTTGATCCACTCTGACAATCTCTATCATTGACTTGGTGTATTTATTCCATTCATATTTCATTTGATTATTTATACAGTTAGAATAATAGTGACCATATTTTAACTGTTTCCTAGTTGTTACCCTTATTATTTGCTTCTTTTCACTCTTTTTCTGCTATTTATTGTAATAATTTAATGTGATCTCATTTTCTTTCTTCTATTAGCATTTAATTATGCTTATTTTTATTTTTTCAGTGGTTGCTTCTGAGTTTATGATATATATTTACTACTAATTTTTTTTCCACTTTCAAACAACAGTATATTGTTACATGGGTAGTGCCGGTACCTTATAACAATTTATTCTCAATTTCTTTCTCCCATCTCTTATTATATTTCTGCCATTCATTTCACTTATCTATAAGTTATATTTATCCAATACATTATGCAATTATTAATTTGAACATAGATCATTTAAGAATAAGAAAAATAAAAGATTTACCTTGTCAAATGCTCTTCCTTTATTTACGTAGATCCACATTTCTGATCCATATTATTTTGCTTCTCTCTAAAGAAATTCAGAGAGAAGTTAGAAATTATCTCAGAGAGAAATTCAAAAACATTTTTTGCCAGGTAGTTCTACTGGCAACAAATTCCCTCAGTTTTTGTTTGTCTGAGAAAGTCTTCATCTCTGCATCATTTGTGTAGGATAATTTCATTGGATACAGAATTCCAGGTTTTGGGAATTTTTTCCTTTCAATGTTTTATATATTTCACTCTGTTAGTCATTTTGCTTGAGTTTCTGACTTCTCACTCTTGTGGTAGGTAGTAGCCTTGGGTTGAAAAGAGGAAAATTAAAAGCAGCAGGAAAAGATAATCTTTTACTTCTTAAGTGACAAATCCCTGCTACTCCCAAATCCCATCCCTGAATCTATGGCTGCCATCATTCATCTTTCTCCAGGATGGGTTTCAGACCACAGCATTTGTGCATTTTCCTGTAGTTCAGGACACCACATCTAATTCAATACTTTTATGTAAAGCAGCAGTTATTATTTTTTAATTAGATTCATCTTATTGAGTAGAATTTGCTACTAGCTACAGTCAGTTTGCACACAGTCCTACAAACATACACAGAAACACCCATATGATCAGAGTTGGCCATTTCCACTATCTTTGGCCTCAACTGTGAAGCACTGAAATATAAAGCATTATTATCAAATATTTTCCTGCTTAAGTTAATCCATTGTTGCATGAGAAAATATAATTAGCTTAGGAAAGCTTCTGATAATGTTTGTGCCATGACATATGAACTCTCATTCTGCTGTTTATATAGGCAGGAATTTGAGGAGATAAAAATATTCTTCTTTCTCTTCCTGAGTTATGATTTGATATTTAAAGTTTTATTTCTAGTAAATATAATTAGAGAATATGTCTTAGGTCTATGGCTAGGGAGACTTCCTAAGTATTATCTAGTCATTATTAAGGTGAACATCTGACCACTTGTAGAATAAGGGCAGGCCACCTAACAGAGGTAACAGAGAAAACTGTGTATTCTGAGGACAGAGTAAGTCAAAACACGAGAAAAAGAGGCTAATCCACACATTCTCATACTTTCTCCCCAAATCTCTAATTAGATATATCAGTGAGTAGAAAGGTGGAGAGTTCATGTCACATTCTTTTTTCTCTCTAGAAATTAGAGAGAAGTTTTGATCTGTCATGGAAAGTTGAAGTAAATTTTATCATTTAACAATATAGTGTCTGATAGCTACTAGGATCAGCTCTATGATTACTCTTCCAATTTCCATCTTCATGCTTAAGGACAGTTTATTAAGTACATGAGCTCTCTGTGATATGCAATATTAATGAATCTACAGTCTCTAATTAAATTTGGAGAGCAACTCATATGTTGTGAATGTTCCTAACATATTAGGAAGGACATGTGCAATTCTGCATAGTTCATTCTTTTTGTGCTTACGATTTTTAGGCACCAATGAAAACAGGTCCTCTTCTTGAACATTCGAGAAAAAATTTAAATACCAGAAAAATAATTTATATAATCTACTGGATATAGAACCAAATAGTGATTAACAAAAAGTACCTTGTTATTTTAATATAACTGACGTTTTCTTACATGAAACTTGTTACTCTCAAAGATACTCTTAATAAAATAGCAAGATTACCTTGAGTTCAGGAAAACTGTTGACAATTAATATATAATGGAATGGGGAAATTGCCATGATAGATGTTAAATTCTAAAAAATGTCTATTTTTTCAACATTAAGCCAACACACACATGAAAATGCACACATGTGAGCTCACTAAATTTTTTTTTTTTTTTTTTTCTCACTAAATTTTTTAAGCGATAGGAAGCACACTTATATTTCTAATATAATTCTCCTGCCTGGTGAAATATGGGTGGATTTTAGTTTTGTGGCATGTCTCTCTAGAGTCTCCAATTTTACCCTATGTGTCTATGAGCTTAACCCAGGGATTCTGAGGGGATACTCTGTATAATTAGTAGTGTGTCTCCTAATTACAACACTTTAATTTTTTTTTTTTAATTTTGCTGCGTCGGGTCTTAGTTGCAGCACACGGGCTCTTTGTTGCGGTGCACGGGCTTCTCTCTAGTTGTGGCGCACGGGCTTAGTTGCCCCGCTGGCATGTGGGATCTTAGTTCCCCGACCAGGGGTTGAACCTGCGTCCCTTGCATTGGAAGGCAGATTCTTAACCACTGGACCACCAGTGAAGTCCCTAATTTTGTTTTAAGTGTTAAAATTACCTTGCAGGTAAGTAACCATAAAAGAAAACTTTGTTTATTTGGGGCTAGTTTTAATTTTGCTCCAAGTCCTTGACTCAAGTTAAAAGAAACTATGCCCTTCAGTACAGCTGAAGACTAACTGCAATGTTTTCAGCTTAATTGTTCGTTCATTTGCCACAACAAAGGCTGCAAAAGGACAGATTAAGAGTGCTGGTCTGGAGTCAAAAAGATCCAGGTCAGAATCCTAGTATTGCAGATTCCAGTTATATGATTTGTGGCAAATTGCTGATCCCACACTGTGTTAGTGAACATTAACTGAGTCAGTGTATTCATACCAACTTCTTAGTCTTATTATTATTATTCTAATCACGTTAGAGAAAATTAAGGTTAACTGAGAAATACTGAAGAATTTTTTTAAAATATTGGTGTTCATTATGTAACATTTTCTCATTTAAATTAAAAAATGCTTCCCCAAATGAATATACATTTTACAAAATTATTTTCCAGGTACCTTTCTTATTACAATATATTAAAATACTTATATCCCAATTTTAAAGACTGTGCAGTATATAATTAAAGAGAAAGTTGTTTGCAGTATAAATTTTCATTTCTCTATTCTCTATTATTTCATTTCTCTATTATTAATTTTCATTTTCTATTATCTCATTGTGAAAATGTTATAATTAGGTGACTATCAACTATTTAGGTTAAATACATCGAAAATTATTTTAGTATAAGTACTGTTGCAAAATTTTGGATAGGTACTGTATGAAAATATTGTACTCTAACATTTTAGGAATGCCTACAAAATAGCATCTAAAAAAAGATTATGCTGCTGCAAATGTTTAGTTTTTTTCAAACATTTATATGTTTTGATAAATGCAAAAAATATAATTGGCTTAAACATATAAAAGTATATATTTGAATACCGGAAAAGTGAATATATTTTAGGTAAATTATTTAGAAATATAAATAAGCAGTATTTTGAGGAATCAGGGATAGGAAAAAAGGCCATGGTTTAAAAACTATAAATACTAGCAAAAAGTTCTATCTTGATATATTAAGAAATTATTCAGGCTAAATTTACCATCCAGTTGACATGACAACATGCATTTTGCCTATTGTGAATATTTGGCGAGGGAAAAAAAAATCTAACTTCCGGACAAGGTGTTGCTCTGATATGTAGAAAACACTTCACTCCCTTTTAATCAATTTTGTTATGCATTATTGAAGTTATTTGCATCATAGCTGTCTAACTCAAAGAAAAGTAGGATTCATTTCAAACTATCTGTAGCATTAAAATGATTTTCTTAGTATCTGTATTTTTACATACAATAAAATCACTAAGTATTTCCAGAAATGAGTTTCTCTAAATTAAATACTTCAATTAGGTAAAACTATTCTAAAAATATGTAGAGAAAAAATAAATTTTGACATTTATATATTTTCAGATTAGAAACAAAATTGAGTGTAGATGAAACCCTTTTAAAAAGAGACATTTCTTTCACAACATCTTACTTTTACTAGAAAGAAAGACATAATCTGGGCTAAAGTATTTTTGCTAATGTAACAAGTCTATAGTTATTAAACATTCAAAATATTCAAGTGTTAATTTTCTTTTCTGTTTGAGTCACTGTGCAACATAATTGATTTTTACTTTTGCTTAATTTTAAATTTTTTCCCATGAAAATGAGTGAAACTTACATTTGTCTGAATTTTTTTTTCTTACTTTTCCTTTTGAATTGACTACACTGATTGCTAGATTTATTGTCACAGTTAACTGACGCTGCCTTATGGAAGAAAGGCATAGGCTTATCATCATTTAAATGATTTACAGGTCATACCTTGTTACCACCAGGAATGAGTGGTGGCTACTACGTCATGAAGCCTGCATTCCTTAACCACTTTCATTATTTTTCTGACCCCAGAGGCCTCTTGGTTTGCAACCAACCCATGAGTTAATACAGTACAAATGACTGAGGAAGATGAGTAAGAAGGAAAAAAAAAAAAAACAAAACAGTGCTGGGAACTCAAATCTATAAATAGTTCAGCTGGGGTTCCATTCTGGGAATAGATTCAGGCTCATTAACTCATAGTAGAATGGGTTAATATATTAAAAAATAGCTTACACTTTGTGACGGCATTATGCAAATTTGAAACATTAGGATTTAACCATCTAGGACAAGATTCAGTAAAAATTGGAGTCTGACTTCAGCATCTAAAATTTGCCTGACCAGCAGAAAGAATTCAATGGAGCTAATGCATTGGAAAATGAGATTTTAACCAAGGTTTTTCTGATGGTCAAAACATAGGATAGTCCATTATGCCACATTTT